>NC_074717.1:8120233-8262733 GCF_947242115.1 Biomphalaria glabrata | reverse complement strand
AGACCTTCCTTCAGGAAATAGTACCAGGAAAAAGAAGAGGCAGATATAGAAAGCGATGGGAAGACAACATAAAAGAATGGACGGACCTGCCAAGGAAAGAGATTGTATACAAGGCTAAAGAGAGGAATGGTTCTCTGGTCAACAGATCTTGTGTGGTACCCCAAAGGTCCAAAAGACTAATAATAGGTGAAAATGCCCATCAGATTAAAATGCTTCTGTTGTATGAACCTTTTTAACGCTATAAATTTTAAGTGCAGGCATCGAAGCTGTAGTGTATGCAGCACACAGCATGGTCGGGCAGCAAGAGACCATAGGGTCACTGTGAAGGATTCCTTCCATTGGTGAAGATTCAACCAGACACTCCTGTACCCCAACTCGCTTGATAGTTCCTCGGTGGTCGAGAGTGGATCACATGTAAGCATCATCTGCCCGTTCACATAGAGAAGTGAAACCCTACATCTACCCAGTGGCGTCACTATATCTACTGATAATAGCTTTGGCGGACTGCCATTATAAGTTTGGCGGTTTCCTCGACAACACAGCGGACAAGCAAGAACATTTCGTTTGACACTTCGGTGAATCTCTTCTCAAAATCTTGGTGACCAAATGTATTTCAGCTCGCTAGGTGTCCAGATCATGAAATAATTGACCAGTGGTCAGTTTCACTCTTCGTTTTTTAAACTATTTCACGTTCAACTTCAAAGATGTTTCCTTCACTCGGCCACGTTGAGTCCGTGATGGGCGAGATTATCCTTCACTTCAGTACTGTATTTTCCCTAAAGCACTTCAATAAAATTATATTCTTACACTATGTAAGCAGATATATATCCCTAACATAAATTTTAAAAAATATATCCCCACAGAACGTCAAAAAAGTATCCCTATAGCATGTCAGCACAATTATATCCCTAAAATAATTCAAATTTATATCCCAACAATGATATCCGCACAGCAGTCCAGTCAAACATATTTCCAAACAGTACAATCATATCCATCCCCATCCACCTTTTCCAAAAAATAAATGTATATATAGTCTAGTCAACAGCCCAGTCAATGCTATTCCCACGACTATCCATACTTTAACCACATAATGAACCGGCACTAATGAAGGTGGTAATGAGATTATTTTTAACGTAAACATAATTACAATTAATAGCTCGACTGCCCCCCCCCCACTCCCCTCCTTTCATAATATCAACAGCATGATGTGGGGGAGAAAACAACGGCATATATCGGACTAGCAATCGATCTATTTTCAAAAACCTGCTACAGCCTTTTTGTTTGGCTTTGGATACAGTGGGAAACGGAGAATTTGTGTGTGTGTGTTATATACATAGATATGTGTGTGTGTGTGTGTGTGAGAGAGAGAGAGAGAGAGAGAGAGAGAGAGAGAAGGAGAGGTAAGGAAGAAAAAAAAACTTAAACGATTGAGAGTCATTAAGAAAAGGTGAGAAAATGAAACGAGTGCACATCAAAAGAAATCTCAGAACGAAAGAATGCTTGAATACACTCATCAACACGTGTAACAAGCGAAGTAGAATAGTTAGAACTGAGTGACATTCAGGTTCCAAAACAATAGAGAAATCATATTACAAGTATCTTCATTTAACATCATTGTTTGTACAAAAAAAACATTTCCAATCTGAACATTAAGCCAGTCTCTAGCATTCACTTTAATCTCTTCTAGCCCATACTGTGAGTCAATCTTACAACAGCACTAACATTAAGACTAGCTTATTGCCCAAACCATAGTCCAAAGAATGAATCCTAACTCTAGATCTAGTCCAAAGACTAACTCCTACCTTAAATACTAGCCCAAAGACTAACTGCCAACTCTCCTGCTCTAAACCTATGAAAAAGACTGCCAACTCTAAACCTAATACAATTCGCCCACTCCCTACCTTAAAACTAACAAAAGACTAACTGCCTACTCTAAACCTAGCAAAAGACTAACTGCCAACTCCAAAACTAACACAAATTATAACTTCCTACTGTCGACCTAACAATAGACTAACTGCCAACTCTAAACCTAACAAAAGACTAACTGCCAAGTGCCATCTCGAAACCTAACAAAAGACTAACTGCCAACTCAAAACCTAACAAAAGACTAACTGCCAAGTGCCATCTCGAAACCTAACAAAAGACTAACTGCCAACTCTAAACCTAACAAAAGACTAACTGCCAAGTGCCATCTCGAAACCTAACAAAAGACTAACTGCCAACTCTAAACCTAACAAAAGACTAACTGCCAAGTGCCATTTCGAAACCTAACAAAAGACTAACTGCCCACTCTAAACCTCACACAAAGACTAACTGCCTAGTGCCATCTCGAAACCTAACAAAAGACTAATTGCCCACTCTAAACCTCACACAAAGACTAACTGCCAAGTGCCATCTCGAAACCTAACAAAAGACTAATTGCCCACTCTAAACCTCACACAAAGACTAACTGCCAAGTGCCATCTCGAAACCTAACAAAAGACTAATTGCCCACTCTAAACCTCACACAAAGACTAACTGCCAACTCCATCTTAATGACTTGTAATAAAAACTGGCGCGCCCATGAAAAATAGCAATATTTTGTTTTATAGACTGTGTTAAGGAAACGTCCATAGCCACTAAACGTACATCATTCATTCTTGGACAGAAAGGTAGCCCTTCCATATACACACACATACATGTACATAAACACAACACACTCACGCACACGCACACTCTTGCAAGCATTACACACAACACACACGCACATACACACACACACACAAACGAAGAGTCAGAGTTTCGGATGAGCGCGTATGAATACATGATTTTTAGTCTCCAGACAGTCTCATTGATGCCAACATTACACTTTTCTATTCCCTTTAACTTTCCAAGTGTTTTCCTTGGTGTGTCGTAACGGCCCTGCCATTTTACCGCTTCACCAGAATCAATCTACGCCAAAAAAAAAAAAACAACGCACCATACTTTTCTTAAGTCACTCTCCCCCACCCCCTTTTTTGGACAGAAAAAAAAAAGAAAATCGCTTTTATTCTGGCAGATTTCTGATCTCTAAACAGCGCCCTTCGCGCTCCAAGACATTTGTCACAATCGTTCAATTAAACGTATCATAGCGGGCAATGTCCATGTGCCCTCCCCCCCCCCAACTCACGCCACAACGATGTGTATGATGTGCCAATGTAGATATCAATATAGAAGAAATCATTTTAGTACCACTATCAGGGAGCACACCCACCACACACACACACACACTCACTCACATATCGCTCAGACACTCCAACACGCACACGCCCACACATAAGCACTCATGACAGGCGGAACAAAAAAAGAAAAAAGAGCAGCATCTGAACATTTTTTTTTTCAGCACAGTATAAACAAAACCTTTTTTGGGGGGGGGGGGAGGAGAGTGGGAGAGTGGTAGGGACATAGGAGAGGTAGTGTGTAAAGAGGGAAGACGGATGGGGTCAGAGCCTTGTCGATTTTTGTCTTTCTGAATGAGTGAAAGTTAAAAAAAAAAACACTGCAGGAATGAAAGTGAGTAGACATTCCAGCGTTGTGACATTATCAGAGAGTGCGCTCGTAACATGTCACTTCTCTGAGTGTGATAACATGTCACTTCTCTGAGTGTGGTAACTTGTCACTTTTGGAGAGGCGATATCATCTAAACATGGCACGATACACAGACGAACTTTTTTTTTTTTCACAAAATCATAGATTTAGCATCTAGATACAGCTCAATGGAATGTCTTAATAAGATCCCAAATACTTACTAACTTGAGGTAACAGCATACAATCTTACAGCCGTGAGGTCAAAGCATACATACCTACAGCACAGAGGTCACAGCATACATACTTATAACCCAGGGGGGTCCCTGCACACATGCTTACAACCCTAAAGTCACAGCATATATAGCCAAACCCTAAATATCACTTGGTAAGAACGCCAACTAGTTTTTCACAAGATTTACACGGCAAGAGTATAATTGAGAAGAGATCTGACGACAAAAAGGGAGTTCATGATACTCAAAAACTCTAAGGCGGTCCTTCTTTCTACCTATAAACCTTAACTTAAAACATATTAATAAATTAATTGAATAAATATTTCACTGTCAGTAATCTGACCACAGGTTGTTACTTTTCAATTATACTAAAAAAATATTTAGGCAAAAAAATGCTTTAAAAAGGGTTTAAGGATATTTACATGCATAACTTATAATCTATTTTCAAGTGATTTCGCGCTTCTGAAAATACTCAAGTAATTTTTTAAAAATACTTCAAATATGATTAAATTAACAGTGAAATTTGAGTTAAAAAAATATATAACTTATAATGACAATGTTTTCAGCGCTTCGGAAGTCCTCCCTTTGGTCCCGGGTTCGAATCCTGCCCAATGCTATCTCCAGCCGTCTTGCAATAAAATTAATCATTTCCTAATGAACGTACAAAATTAATAATAAATAAATAAATAAAAAGAAAAAGAAACAGTAAGAAATCCGAGAGTGGCAATAATACCATAAACCAGTACGCTCTATCTATACTGAGATGTTTTATGAGATAAATTTCATGAATACCATCTCTGACACCAAATGTTGTCTTAATAATGAGTCTGGAAGAAATCAAATGCATACAATTTAGACTTTATGTTTCGCGTCTTGCTACATTCCTCTATTCCCAGATACTCCGAACACGTGACCTATATTCCCTTGAACTGAACACATGAGCAACGCAGAGCCTCTGACACTGGGCCAAAAATCAGCTCAACTTTGGCTCAACCCAATCGAGACACTCGTCCTAGACTGGCCTTAAATGAAATATGCAATGGCATGGTCTGGATCTACTGTTCACCAGCTAAATACTTTGGATGGCTGCCTGGTCTTGTGCTATCGAGACCATCACATCACAGTAGGCCTGAACGCTGAGCTGTGACATGGCAACCCGTGGTCGGTGCAGACCAATAGCTCCCTGCCACGTCATAGGTCTGTAACGCAAAGAACGCTGAAGGAATACTTACATTATTCTAAAGTGAAAATTAAATCGATTCTAGATTTAACTAGCGAAAAAAAAATTTAATTAAATACCTAAAATTTTTATTTAAACTCTGTTATATTTACATACTGTACATCTATATTCATATTTGTTACTACTAAAAGCAACTTTATACAGCGAAAGCCCGCTTGTATATCTCTATGCCTATTTATAAATTGTGATATAAACATATTTAACATGAGTGGATATCTCAATTAGAAGTAAAATTAGTATAATAGTAATTCATAAAACAGATCAAGTAACGAAATAAGTAATTAGATCTATGTGAAAATACTTGTTAGTTAAAAATTTTTTTTTAGAAAAAATGAAAATATCCAGAAAATGGTATTTGTCTTTAATTTTTTTTTTGCGCCCCTCTGCTTGTGGTGCCCTTCTGAGACTGGCACGTGGGGCATGACGCCATCGTTGCCCATCCCACCCATCATTACGCCTCTGCAGTCAATCTGTCTTTGCAAGCCTTCAAGTATATTCGATTGCTTATTTTAAGTTGAGTGAATTCTTTACCACTAGTGTGGGTCTTTACTCGGGTTCGAACCAACAGAGCTTAAGTATATGTAGTAGCCTCTTGTATATGTAGTAGCCTCTTGTAAATGTAGTTGCCTCTTGTATATGTAGTTGCCTCTTGTATATGTAGTAGCCTCTTGTATATGTAGTAGCCTTTTGTATATGTAGTAGCCTCTTTACTACTAAATCAGAGAAACTCTTTTTTTTGTTTAATTTGCTGGTAAACAAGAGCGTCTCGTGTAATACGAAGAAAGAATTGGAACAAAAAAAAAACATGATTATTAATACCTTTTAAATTACTTGAAAGTTTCAATTAAATCATTAGCAACTACACGTTAAGTCATTCACAAGTCGATAATCTTTTTTTTTCGTGTTGTTATTGTTTTTGTTTAAGAAATATTTTCTATGAGATATTACAAAGCTAGAAAACACAATACGAGGAAACTGTTCTGGACGTCCACAAGAGTAAGGTGAAAATTGTTCAGAAATTGTTCATTGTTCCTGATAGTTTAGATTGTCCGATTGGTTCCAGCTACAAAATACGTTCCCAAGAAATCAGCACAAAACAGCAGTTCCCCATCGGTGCACCCAAAAAAACGAAGTTCCTACTTTCTTTAGACTAATCACTAGACTATGGATCACAGGAGAATTATTGGTTAGTCAACAAATCTAATCGAGGCTTAGTTTTACACTAAACTTAGATTTTAATTTGGTTTCCTATAAGTGTTATAGACATAATGTAAAATACTTAGGGACCTAATTAACAAGATTGATTCTCGGACGGTGTATAGCCAGATTAAATTATGAATGTAATGTGGTTACATACACTGCCAGATATGTATGTAAACGAGTAAAGGTGAATATATTTTAAATGTATAACTTATTTGATTAAACTTAAAATAGGTTTTACGTAAATAAATGTAATAAAAAAACAACAACTTGGATGTACTCTTTAGAGAGAGTAGAGCTTGACGCCTTTGTGCTTAGACTAAGAGTAAAACAATGTTACAGCTAACGCTAGGAATTAGTAACAGAAGCCATGAGAATAGACATTAGACATTGTCATGGCAACTCTAGAGAACAGAAAGACATGATGTGCCAAACATAAGCCACTGTCGTCTCCAGGGACAAGGTTCTATTGAGAACGCACCGTCTTTTTATACATAACGCTGCAAACTGACAGAACAGAGTGGACAACGCAAAATAAATTTAGTGAATGGTTGGCTATAATGATTATTATTATTATTATACAACGTATAGTAAATAATTAGAACTGATATTATAAGTAGTACTAAAGTATCCCATTTCAGACCTTGCGATCTTTTAGGGGTAGATGGTGTAAAGGCCACCTTCTTCTGTAGACCACCGTTAACGAGGGTGTCATGTGGCCAGCACAAGGACCAACCGCCTTTACTTTTCCCAAACTAATGTCAGGTACCCATTAGAGCTGGGTGGAATCATTTTAAAAAGTCATCTGGGGCATGAAAATCACATATAAATACATTTAAAAAAAAAACAGTTCCGGCCCAATAAATTATTATTCAAAAAAAGGAGATTAGAGTGTAGCAATATCGACTATTGGAAATAGGGATTTCAGGGGCGTAGCTAGAGATTCAGGGGCCCGGTGGACTTGACCTCTTTAGGGGGTCCCTGCATTTTGACATTCGACATCATGACATGAGATTATGACGTAATATAAAATGTGAAAACAAATTTCGAGGACTCATTTGGGGGGATTTTCAAATGTGGACCCCCTTCCTCCCCACTCTAGCTATACCTTTTTTTATTCCCATTTATCCTTCTTGACATTGACATTTAACCATTTTTTTTAGTCTCAAAATCTCATACAATCTTCCACATTAAATTTTTTTCTTAATACGCTCCTACATTTCTTCAAATCACTTTTTTTCTTTCTTTTTCTCTATTACTGAATGTTGTTGCTTTAAAGAATGTAGACCTGCTCTTAACCCTTAAAGTGCTGAGCTTTATACAGGGGCGTAACTAGGGATTTGGGGGCCCGGGGGGATTGACCTCTTTGGGGGCCCCTTGCATTTTGACATTCGACATATGACATGGAATAATGTACGCAAAAATATATAAGCCCCAAATCAAATTGGTTCAGTATATCAGTAAACTTAACAAAAAGTAATCAAGACTATTTTAATGAATAAAAGCTTTGCTTATTAGTTAAATAATGCACAAGTGACAAATCTCAATTGATATCGCTTCACGTCGTGCATTCTGTGCAGCAAAGACATCTATAACATCAACTACATCGATACTTTCTAGTATTTGTGACTTCACTGACATTAAAGCCATGATAAGCCTTTCTTGTGTCATTGTGCTCCTGAGATAGCTTTTGATGAACTTGAGCTTTGAGAATGATCTCTCACATGACGTAATGGAAGTGGCCTGAGTTAGCAGTATTCGGAGGAGGTTGCAAAGTTTGAGCACACGTAATTACCATATGAATCCTGTTTCCTCAATATGTCTATTGGTGATTGTATTACTGGTTTGTTGATGAAAAGTGCTCGTGCATCAATGACATCATACAAACAGGAAAAGTAGCACAGTTTGTCATAAGCGGGTCTTCATCTAACAGGTGTCTTGGTTCAAGAAAGAAAGAAGAAACCCAAAGGTATCAATTTTCTTTCCAGCCTTTGGAATCTGCCCTTCATCTCCATATGAAATCTGTCCAGCACTTCTGTCGCAACACGTTTGAATTGCAGTTCTATTGACAGTCCTACATTAGAACTCAACTTCCCCTCAAGTCTTTTCTTTTTTCTATAGCGTTTATATAGCGTTACTTTCATGCTTATAGCATGCTCAGAGCGCTTTGGTCCAATCTAGGAGTTGGTTTTCCGTTCTGCCTTTAGTAAACGCAACTCTGCCCGAGTCGGGTGTCGAACCTCGAGTCCCCTTCTAGGTAGCCAAGACAAGCCAAGTTCAAGCGCACTTAGCCTCTCGACCACGCTTCCCACAGGGACTACAGGGAATCCATAGTATTCACTACCTTCTTTTGCTTTTTTGATGGATTGGGTTTTTGTCAGTTTCTCATCATTTTGCAGAAAGCATGAAAGGGTACTAATTTCTTTAGCAGCTTTCCATATATGCAGTCCAGACTTTTGTAGTTTCTTCCGAACTATATTATTTGGGAGCAAGAGCTTTGACCAGAATTCAAGATAGGCAAAAAATTCTTAATTTTCCACTGCATGAAGAAGATTCTGTCCTAATATTATATGGTACTACGTCATTGTTGGTTGTTTATGTTTTGTGCGCAAGCAAAAGGATTCAGAGCATACAAAAGTGGGAAAGATCCATATCTCGTTATGCTCGAGTATAGAAATACTCCGATAAGTGGACTGCCGTATTCACAATCACAACTGCTGACGAGTAGAAGACTCAGGGAATCATTCGAACTGATCCTAAACTATTGAAACCATCGGTAGCTGAAAATGCAGAGACATTACTCAACGAACGACAGATGAAAAGCAAAGTGAAATACTATGCAAAAGCAAGACTACCTAAAGATTATTCTGTCGCAGAGTTCGTCTAGGTCAAACATGGCAGAAAGAAGTTGTCATAAAAAAAAATTCAGCACCTAGATCTTACATCATAAAGACAAACGGAAAAACATACAGAAGAAATCAACGCTTTTTGAATAAGAGTTTCGATGAAGACATCTCTGGGTACTTATGATACCGATGGAGACAATGAACTGCAAACTGTTGGAACAAACGAAACAGACAGTTATACACCAACGTCTAGAGAACTTGTTGTGCCAGTCAAGACAACCAGAAGTGGACGAATTGTTGAAGTTCCTACTAGACAGGGCCGGCCTTAGGCCACTGCAGCCTATGCGGTCTCAGTGGGCCCCGCGCTTTCATAGGACACGCGCTAATTCTAAGTGTACATTATTAAATTAAACCATTATAACGTATATAAAATAACAGGGTTTTCGTGACCTCCTGATTTTCCAGGGCCTCCAGGAAATCTCATGAAAAGGCAAAATATACGATAAAGTCCTGAACTTTTTTTAAATTTATTCAAATCTCCTTAAGAATAGACGAAATTGACATTTTGGGGTGCCAATAAATAAAAAGTGGCATTGCGAGCTTTCATTTGATAAAAATTTATTGCAAAGACGAAAGTAGGCCTATTTTCTAATTCAGAAAAAATAATATTGACATTATGCTCATCCCTACCCAGACTAGGCCCCGCGCGATCAGTTTTGCATAGGGCCCCCAAATGGTAGATATCACTCTTAAGAACTTTAAAAGGAAGGATGTGATAATAACTTCAAAAGGAAGGATGTGCTAATATTATATGATATTACGTTATTGTTTGTTGTTTATGTTTTGTGCGAAAGCAAAAGGATTAGATGGAAATAAAAATAGAGTTTCCATTGGATTGATGAAAGATGAATAGAGGGGTAATAACTCGAGTGTGAAGTTTAATTCTGAAATTATAGACGCCAAACCCGAATAATGGACTATTCTTGCATTATTAAGAATAACTTTTGGATCTGTTATACTCGATTCTGTAAATTTTGCTTCAAGGTTAATTAGTGTAGCCATAAAATACTCGCCATTTAGATCTATTATTAGTAAAGGTAACAAGATACCTGGAATTCGCTGTTTATCATGCAGTTTTATTCGTGGCAACAAAGTTTAAAATGTAAAACTAACTTTAAAAAAAACTTTAATCTCTGTGGGAAAAAATATTTTTAAAATGTCAACAAAGTCAACGTACTGATAGACCTAGATCTAGGTTTAGTCTTTGTGATAAATTTTTAATCCATAAATGTTGAAAAAAAAGACACCCGTTGACACTATTTGTCAATCAAATATATTAATTTATGTATTTACAAATAAATTTCGGACACCCATTTGGGGGCCCCCCCTAGGTGGGGGCCCGGGGGGATTTTAAATTTCTCCCCCCCCCCCTCCCCCCCCCCTTAGTTACGCCACTGGCTTTATACAATGAGTATACAAAAACATGGATTTACAATGCTAGTGTTTAAGAAGCTAAACTACCACACGGGTCGAAAGGGTTAAAGAAATCAAAATGCAAACGAAGAGGACATGAATGTGTTTAAAGAGAAAGACGCGATTAAGAAGTATCTCGGTGACCTAATTACATAATTAACCAAAGTTATAGTTATATGTCTTATAACAGGGAATCTGGAACGTAACATTGTAATATAGGTCATACATTTAGGTCATTGTATAACACCAGGAGAAGGTCGACCTACAAGGTCTGACTTTGCAACTTGTTTCTAGCCAGGCATTTTCTTGTCAAAAGGTAGAATGTCTTTCATCATCGCGCCTGCTTCCTGAGCATTAAATCTTCGAACTAAACAGCTTCTAATTAGCCGGCAGACGGCGCTCTTAAGCGGTGCCCGGATCAGAATAGCCGACATTAGATGTCTCCTCTTTTAAAAAGAAGGAAGAGTGTAACACATACCTCAAAAAAAAAAAGCTTGGCACTGAAGAGAGGAAAATTAAAAAGAGAAGAAGTGGAAATGTAATAATTAAATTGATAATTAGTTTCTCACAGGTAAATTGTTAACTCATTTTTTTTTTAGCCTTTTAATTTAAAGTTTGAAATTCGTTAACGAAAAAGCTTTTACGGAATCCGGGACGAGATGACCGTTCCGTTTACTTTAGGATGGTGAAATTAGGTTCCAATATTGTGACTTTACATAAAAGAGAAAGCACTTTTAGAATAATTAAACTTCAATCATTTTCTTTACTAAACACTGGCGGTAATCCTTGCTATTAACAGTACCATATACATGCTAAACTGCTAAGCTCTAGTGAAAATGTTCTAAGCTTTAGTAGACATCTTTGCTAAACGATAGCGGAGATCTTTGCTTAGCGCTAGTGAAAATCCTTATTGCTATGCTAAAAAGTAAATGTGCATAAATCCCAGCAGACTATTTTGGGCTCACTGATAACTCTTGGCATTGATTGGATCCGGTGAGAAAAATTTGCTTGTTATTCATAAAAATCCCTTCCCTGATAGTCCCAGATAGTCAAGATCTTGAAAATCTTGAAAATTGTAATCAACCGCAACTACGCTAGCATTACTTCGAAGAGATGGCTCTATCTACATTGAAAAGTGTATAGGCCTATATATATGTCAGTATATGTGTGTTTATCTCAAGGTCAATTACTCTGAACTCGCTAAGTACAAGAGAATGGACACATCCACATCTGGACAAAAGACTTTGCTATAAACGAAAAACGGAGATCTAATTTTACATCAAAGAGATGCGCAGAAATAGAATAGACGTGTCATTTGTAGTACGCACCCAACCAACAAAATAAATCACAGCCTATATATGGATTTTATTTAACTTTTATTTGGGGTAAAGAAACAGCTTCATCTTTAAACATTCCAGTTGGAATTCTTTTCACAGATTATCTGTCCTGCTGTTCTGAAATAAAATGCAATCGCTTATATGCCATTTTGTTCAAGGAATATGAGCATAGAGCCTGCTTTAAAGTTGCTTGTCTTTTAGTATAGTTACATGGCTTACATGGCTTTGGAACATTACATTCATAACTTCTAAACCCGGACAAACAGACCTATAGTATTAATTTAGTAATCTCGAAGTAGATTTATACATTCGTTTAACCAGGATATATCTCGCTGGGAGGGAAATAAGATGAATAAAGAATGTTCCATTTTTTATTAAAATCTCTTATTCTTTGGTTATTTTGAGTAAAATAATCGAAACAAAGACTAATCAATACCATTTTAAACACAATCTCCCAAGTCTTGATCTAGATGCCTGTCATTCGAATTTGTACCAGACAGATTGAGCTACTATAATCTTTGTAAATAACGGAATGCAGACATTTACCCAAGTCTTACAATTTAAAAAAAAAATACAATGTACTAAATATTTCAGTTATGAAAGAAATTGTTTAGCCTATAAACATGAACTTGATGCTGTACTCTCAAATTATAAATTATGAATTAAACTTTTTTCAGATCAGACTGTTTTTTGTTACAAAGCTTATATCAACTCTGTCTGGATGAATTTTTTGTACACGTTATTTCTCCCACTTCCCATTCTCATGTTGAATCTTTGCACAATTATTCGTTGTCAATGACAACAAATGAATCAATCGAACAATTAAGCCGTTATTGTATCGATTCGTCGTAATTAATTTATTTGTATATATAGAAACATGTAAGACTAATTGAGCGCTTCCACCAAAGATGCTTGCGCTCCATCATGGACATACGGTGGCGAGACCGCACTACAAACAGCGATGTCCTTGCGAACGCCGGTAAAGACAGTATAGAGGGACTTCTTTTCGTCCGACAGTTGCGCTGGGCAGGGCACGTATCCCGTATGGGAGACAAACGTATGCCAGAGGCAGTCTTTTTTTGGTGAGCTAAAAGTTGGTCGACGTAACAGAGGCGCCCCACAGAAACGCTTCAAAGACCAACTTAGGCGTCAACTTTCCTGGCTGACATAGAAGAGAGAACCTGGTTGCATGCGGCCTCAGAACGAGACAGCTGGAGGTCACTCACCAAGGCCGCGGGATACACATTTAAGACCAAAAGAAAATCCGCTGCCGAGGACAAACGCAGACGGCGAAAAGAAAATCTAAATCGACCGCCTGAGGACAATGGTTATGCTTGACCTGGATGAGGCAAAATATGTAGGTCACAGCTGGGATTACGCAGCCACGGGAAATACTGCATTCCTCATAAATCTTCGGACTTGAAGACTAGCCTTGTATATATATATATATATATATATATTTATATAGATACAGTCCCACGCTAATGAGATTTAAGTAACTCAGCAATCCAGCCCCACCTAATTCATTTACAAAAGTAAAATACGAACTTCCAAACAATGCCAGTTGAAAGACATTAAAAATTTTCAAAACTCTTCAGAATGGCTTGGCTAAACAAAAGAGATTGAGAAGCAGGGATAAAAAAGACTTCATGAGCATATGTTAGGTATTACAAGTTTACGACAGCACCAAGGCTTGAAGTTAATGCCCTGCAGGTAGATAAAATTTACCTTGGAAGATATCGTTTCATGTTTTAATTACTGCGAGTCTAACATTTCTTTTAATTATGAAGGTATGGCTTACTCAGGTGAGAGAAAAAAAATCATATGATTTCAATAGAAGTGGCTGTGTTTAGTCACCTATTTGATTTTGTCAATGATGCAAATTTGAACTTGCCTTTAAGGAAAAAAAAAAGGCACATTGAAGCTAATTAGGTCACATACGTTCTTTCTTCTTAGGGAGATTGGTGGCCGAGTGGTAAAGAACTTGGCGTTCGAAACGACGGGTCTTGGACTCAAATCTCGATGAAAACTGGAATTTTTAAAGTTTTGGGATTTTCAGGACGCTCCTAAGTCCACCCAACTATGATAGGTACCCGGGGAAAGTAAAAGCTGTTGGTCGTTGTGCTGGCCACACGATATTCTCGTTAGCACTTGACGATATAAACAGTAGACCTTTATATCATCTGCCCTGTAGATCGCAAGGTCTGAAGGATGAGCTTTTCTACTTTTGAGCTTTTCTACTTTTCTACTTTACGTTTCTTTAAAAAAAAAACATGAAGCTCGAGATCATAGATTTGACTAGCAAGAATAACAGTTTTATTTTTTGAGCGAATTGAAGATTGTAAAGTCATAGCGTACTGTGGCGCGGCAAGGAAGAGCAACGGGATTAATCGTCGTGGAAATCCGCAACGCTTTACAAGAGAGACCTGTTAGACACTTAGTATAGAGACACATCATAGATGACGGACTTTGTACTCGACATTTAGCGGCGTCACGGATTAGTAGGTTTTAGTTTATTATATGTTATTATTTATCAGTATGTGTTGGGAATCAGAGGGGATACAATCTTACTACAGACTCGATTGTGGCCTTTCTACATTAACCTTTATTCAAGTATTTAACGGTTTGGACTTAGTGCTCACATCTTCTTAATTGCTCACAGATAGTTTAAACGCATCTAACAGACCCGTACAAGAAACTCTTAACATTTTCTGAGTAATCTGTCGAAATCAAACAGCTATTATACAACTACAAGATCAAGGCCTATCACAAGCGGCCTTAGCAGTAGGCGGTGCCATATGTGGAGCCTAACCAGTATTCCATGCTAAGAACTTTTATTGTTGTTGGTATAGATGCCGGAAACACTTCTACATCATTGAGTAACAGTTCTGTGTATAGAAGAACTATTGAGAAAATAAATCCACAGCACTGTATTTACGTCTATTTCGTTTTTGTTCTATGAATTGGAATTCGCAAGAGTCCCCAGATACTTGTAACATGATCCAATGATGATAAAGAGCTGACGATCTAGGATCCAAAGACTAGAGACGTGTATTTTCAATTTAAAACACTTACGACGCTACCAGCTCACTATCACGCTTAAATAAAAAGAGTAAAGTTTCCCTTTCAGACCTTGCGATCTATAGGGCAGATGATGTAAAGGTCATCTGTTTCTTTAGCCTACGGTTAACGAGCAGGGTGTCATTTGGCCAGCACAACACCTTTACTTTTCCCCAACGAATGTCAGGTACCCATTAAAGCTGGGTGGAGTCCGATTCCGAAATTTAAAAATCCAGGATTCGAACCCGGACCTTGGTTTGAAAGCCAAGCGCTTTACCGCTTAACCACCGCGCCTACGTAGATAATTATTTATAGTCGCCCGAATATCCCGAGATAAGAAATCCCAGTCTTCACCAGGATTCGAATCCCGATTTCTGTACGGAAGCCAAGTGCTTTACCGCTCAGCCACCGTGCCTCCATATCACGCTTTCGTTAAGTGTGTTTATCATTTTTTGAAGCAGATATCCAGAAATCAAAAAACTAAATTTGAGTGGCATGACTGGCTGAGAGGCCCAGCTTGTCTACGACATGGCCACCCAACAAAGGGGCGCGAGTTCGAATCCCGCCTTGAACAGAGTTGTGTTGGCTGAGCGCCTAAAGGCAGCACGGAAACCCCTCTTCCAGCTGCTTCCTCAGCCCATTGGTCCACTATAGAGATTAGACATAGTGCTAAAACCATGAAAGGTTCGCTATATAAATGCCATTTCTTTTTTTAAAATCAGAATTTGCAGCTTTTAATGCTTAAGGTAATGGTTTTATCATATTACAGAAGAGATCCTTTGGTGAAATCTGTGACAGATGCAGCTAATTACATTGGCAGTAGAAGTGTAGAATCTTAATTTTTTTATTTTTTTTTTGTAATTAAAAAAAAAAACCTGCATAGACAGGTGAGCTTACGAGTGAATGTATGAAGTTTTCCTACGTTTTGCTGCCTGGCAGCGTGGCATTCGCTACTAACCGTCGTCACAATGGTCCCAAGGTTCAAATCCAGCCCGCTGCTATGCCTAGAGGATGTTTGGGGCCTCGCTTTTATAAATTTCACCATAAAATCGCGACATGGTAGTTAGACGTTTGGTCACGTGATCCAAAATTTGGGTTCGTTTCAGGCACCATTGTCTGTAAGCTTGTATTGTACATGTCCTCACTTTGATCCAGTGTTCTCCTCCTCTTGAACACACTCCATAATAAAGGGCAATACCAAAAAAAAAATAAATAAATAAATACTTATCAATTAGTTTGGATCAGTCATGTAATTCAAGTTATAATGGATCCAGACTAGCAATAATACATTGGTGTGAATAGAAATTATTTGTTTTTTTTACCAATTGTTTTTTGGTACGCGCAAAGACTACCAATTGTTATTGGTTAGCGCAAAGACTAGAAAGAGAAGAGAAAGGGAGAGAATTGATAGAGTGGAGAGGGATTAGAGAGAGAAAGAGAGGGGAGAGGGATTAGAGAGAGAAAGAGAAACAGAGATGACAGAGAAGAGTGAAAGAAGAAAAAAAGAGAGAGAACGACAGTGAAGAGAATAAGAAAAAAAATAGAGAAAGAAAGACAGAGAGATAACAGAGACAGAAGAGAGAAAGAAAGAGAAAGAGAGAGAGAGAAAGAACGACAGAGAGTCGAGAGAGAGAGAGAGAAAGAGAAAGAAAGAAAGAGAGGAGAGAGAAAGAGAAAGAAAGAAAGAGAGAAGAGAGAAAGAGAAAGAAACAAAGAGAGAAGAGAGAGAGAAAGAGAAAGAAAGCAAGAGAGAAGAAAGAGAGAAAGAGAAAGAAACAAAGAGAGAAGAGAGAGAGAGAAAGAGATAAAATAGACACAGAGAGAAAGAAAGAAAAAGAGAGAAAGAAAAAAGAAAGAGAGAAGATAGATAGAGAGAGAGACAGAGAGAGAGAGAGACAGAGAAAGAGAGAGAGAGAGAGGGAGAGAGAGAGAGAGAAGACTAGATGATGAAGCAATTACAAGAATCCTGAATTCAACACGCGAACTCTATTCAGTAATAAATTTCTTTTCTCAATATTTACAGAGTTTTCCAGAGAATACAATAATACAATTATATGTCTCGGTTTAAGATTTGATTCAAAACACTATCAAAATACCAGCCGTGTTTCAAATCCAATTTATTCAGTAGCGTAAAATGCTTATACATTACATTATTGATTTACTTTAAAAAAAAAACACATTTATGTCATAAATAAAATTGAATTCAAAATTCTTGCGAAACCTCATTTCACCCCTCCCACGTCACGTGGCTCCATTTACTGGGCAACAGACTGTGAGGTTTACAGATCGACTTTAAATTTTTATCCTTTTTTTTTTCTGGATCTGCCTGTATTTATGGTCATTAAAACGAAACACTATTCACTGAAGTTCTGTTTAAAATGTCCGCTGTAATATCTTTGCATTATGTAGCAGTTCTTCAGCAGTAGGGGGCCTACCAAACACTGAATGGCGATGTTTGTACATTCAGGGCCTCGAAGTTATCTGTGAGGTTTATTATTATATTATTATAAAACATTTTTGGCAATGGTTGGCCTAATTTGTTGTTTTTGGGATATGGGGCTGAGGAGACCGAAACCGCTTGGCAACAGGCTTGGCCACCTAACAAGGGGGCTCGAATTCAATTCCAACTCGTGCAGGGTTATGTTTACTGAGCGCCTATAGCAGCACGGTAACCTTCTCCTAGATCACCCTGCCACCCCACTGGTTCTCAAAAGAGATTGAACCATATCCCACGGGTTAGGCTTGAATTAAAGATTCCATTGTAACTTATCCGAGTCATGGTTTTCAAACTTCTTTTTTCGTTTTCTGTAATTATTATTATTATTATTATTATGTTAGAAACGAACGAGTATTCAATCTCTGACAGTGCCAGGTCGAGTTTTGTTAAAGAGAAATAGATAGATAGACAGACAGACAGACAGACAGACAGACAGACAGACAGACAGACAGACAGACAGATAGATAGATAGATAGATAGATAGATAGATAGATAGATAGATAGATAGATAGATAGATAGATAAATAAATAAATAAATAAATAAATAGATAGATAGATAGATAGATAGATAGATAGATAGATAGATAGATAGATAGATAGATAGATAGATAGATAGATAGATAAATATTTCTTATCAAAAATCAAAAGGTTTGCTAGTACATAAAGTTCCCCAGCTTTTGAAATGTTACCTCTGAATGTAATCCATCCACCCTCCCCCCGACTCCACCGCAACAAATATTTGTAACGTAGAAAAAAAAATTATAAAAACGATCAATTTTCGTGCGGATTTTAAACGGAAGTGGCCGATTATTATTTTTTCTCTGTTATTCTTTTTTTTTTCTTTCCGTTCTTCTTCAAAGGTCTACAAAGTCTCGAGATTCTCTTTGGCTTAAAGATCATCTAAATTTAACCCTAGGACTTAGACTCGTGCACCGCGTTGAACCAAAACAGACATTTGAAAGTCAGAGTTAGGTACATTTTAGTCCTAGTCCTACAGTCTGGGGGTCAAGTCTAAAATAGTGACAAGGATGATATTATATCTATGACGTTTATACGAAAGTAGAAAACTCAAGCCAAAGTTTTATTTAATTTTGGTTTCTATTCTAGATAATACGATCTTTCACTGTTAGCTCTTAAAAAAACAACAACAGGTGCAGAGTATAGGCGAGCATATGTATTCTGAATTTAAATATGTCAGCTTGTACTACTATTCAGAAATCGGCCTATAAAAACATTAGTTATAAATTTATATGGTGCCCAAGGAAGAAAAAAAAGGGAAACCACTGGATGATGCACAGAGTATCAAACTTTCAATGGGTTTCAACATTTCAACAAGAACAACATATAGAACAGCGGTTCTTAACCTTTTCAAATCGATGACCCCCTAATACGATTCCCCACTAGGCGGCGACCCCAAACGTAAACTTTATTTCGTTCATAGGCGCAGGTAGAGCCTAAATATGATTTTGCTAAAGTTATACAATCATAATCAAATTTTTAATGTATACATAGCTGACATCCATGATGTATTTACATAGCAAAGCATTATCTAATTTTACTTAGTGTACAATAAATTTGTGCTTAAATTACAAAACAACACCAACGTTAAAACATGTGCTTGTTACAACACTTAAGAAATCGTATGACAAAAAAACAAAACAACTTCCAATGAAAAATAGGCGAGAAACCGAAATTTCCGATGGTCTTAGGCGACCCCTGGCAAATGGTCATTCGACCCCAAAAGGGGTCGCGAACCACAGGTTGAGAACCCCTGATATAGAATGACGTATTAGTAAATTTAAGGGTATGAAACTAAATTTCAAGTACTTATAAATATTCATGACTTTAGATTCTGCATTTATTTTGAAGCTTACAGAGGGTAACGCCCCCTCCCCCCTTTTGAAATTTCTGTCCAGAGTCCATCCACTTACTAGTTTTCTGAGGTGGTATATTGCATTTCCATTTGATTAGACCAATAAAAATGATCTTATCTTATCTTATCTTTTTCAGACCGCCTCTGTAGCACTTGTACTTTGTGGTAAAACTGATTAACGTTTTAGAATTATTAGAATCTAAATAGCAAATGTTATGTGTGGGTTTTATTTATAGAACAGTGGCTAATGAGACAATAATGAACATCATTGATTTTAAAATGTAAGGATCTTTGTCGCAGTCGGTTGTTTTCATAAATTAAAAAAAAAAAGGAAACATGCTGATATCTCTCAATTCGAGGCTGTAGCGAGGGTAAGAGACTGAAAACGAGGATGAGATAAATACAAAAAAAATGTTGACGAAACAGCTTTTGTGTGGAGACAGCTTGTTGCATGGATATGTTAATGTCATTTGTGGAGAGGCTTTTCCAATGGAGCTACTTGCAATATTTTTGTAGGTTTTGATAAATGGCAAGATATGGCCACGGAGCGATAGAAGAGGAGAAAGAATGAAAAGTAAGAGAGAGAAACAGAGAGAGAGAGAGAGAGAGAGAGAGAGAGAGAGAGACCTCAAACTTTATGTGAATGCGCGGAAGCTGAGTGATAAAGCGCTCGGCTTCCTAACCTTCAAGTCATGGGTTCGAATCTGGATAAAGACTTAAATTTTGAGTTTCGGGATCTTTAAGGGGGTCTCTGAGTCCACCCATCTCTAATGAGTACCTGATATTAGTTGGGGAAAAGTAAAAGGATTGGTCGTTGTGCTGGCCACATGCCAGCCTCATTAACCGTAGGCCACAGAAATAGATGACCTTTAGATCCTCTGCCCTATAGATGGCAAAGTCTTTTCTTCAACTCTTACAATATGTGTATGTCTGTTTGCATTCCGTCATCTAAAAAATGTCAGTATAAAATATTTTGTAACTGTTTTCCCTTTCCACATATATATTCTCGGTACTTAAACAAATGTAAAAATCCATATACTGGGCCTAGATGGTAGACTTAAAGGTTTTATAATTATGATAATTAACAAAATAATTTTTTAGGATCCTAAAAAAATGTTAACACACCAGAAAGATTCTTGATTGAGGAATCAAGTAACAACGTGGCGAAATTAGACAAGAACCACAACTCTGTGAGAAATGAGATAAAAGAGAACGAAATCCCTGTTCTATCCATGTTAATCAAGAATATTTAAAAAAAAAATACTTATAAAAGAGAAATAATTAAACTGAGTTGTGGAACCATTGGCGAAACTCAAAAGTCCGGTACAGATCTTGGAATGTCAAGCGTCATACCCCTTGGCCACCAAATGTTACAATATTAATTAGAATGGGTTCAAACCTAAAGAACGCCATGATTATAATATTTTATATCATTAAGTCTTTCTCTCCGTAATTATTTACCACATTCTGGTTGAATCAAGGCTGGTATCGTCAGTTAGGAGAGAAAGAGTTAATAGTGTACCAGATTGAAATGAAATCATTTAACCAAAACTTTTGGAGCTGAATCCGCATTACTTAACTGCAAGATAAATGTTCTAAATATAAAGTTAAATGTGGAAAACAAAAAGAAAAAATGGATATGTTTACTTTCTTTGTTTCAGGGTTGAAAAGAATTGTAAATTTAAGAACATCGAAGGTGTTGTTATACTCACCATAAAATCAATAATTCTACAGTTATCAAGACACTAGAATGTTATAGTAAACCAATGTGAATATAATGCCATAAAAAAAAGTTTTAAGTCCAAACTGATGGAATAGATCGTTGTCTAAAAACCCGCTAGTACATTACAGCAATTGCGTGGCTGTTTTTTTTTTTTATTCTACTCTTCTCTCTCTCTCTCTCTCTCTTACATAGCGCTATTATTTCATGGCCCCCCATCACTATCGGTGGCACCCCATGTTCATTTCATCTATTCACGCCACGAATTGCGCCCGCTCTCACGCGTCATTACAAAATTTTGGTTAATTAGCCCCCCCCCCCCCCCCACATTCCCTTTTTTTTCTCTTCCCCCCTCCCACGCACACTCACACACTTAACACATATATTTTTTTTTACCTTTTGTTTGTCAACGCCCTCCCCCCCCTACTCCTAGTACCGTGTTTCCCTCTCCCCCCACACCCCATTCGTATAAGTATGCATACCTCTGTGGCGCCCCCCCCCCGCCATCCCGTTCCTACTTCTCTGGAGCTCGCCCCTCGTTTCACTTAAGCCACTCGTGTAGTATCGCTTGCTGGAAGTTGTAACGGTGTGATCGGGGAGGCGTCCACGCAGATCGCCCGAGTGAGCCATGGAGGGAGCGAGGTGAGGAGGGAAGAAAAAAAAAGTATAAGAGGTGAGTAGTGAAGGGAGTAGTGAGTAGTACCCCCCCACACACACACACCCAACTTGCTGTGAGCGAAATGTAAAAGTACATAACTACAGAACAGTAGGCCCTTAGCTCAAACGCTACACATAGGCGTTGGGACATTACCTGAGACATGAACGCTATCTTAGTGTCAACAGCTATTAGAGCTGCTGACTCGTGAATAAGGTCGGGTGACGGGTGACGGAGGGGGGGGGGGGAGAGGAATGTGGGGTAGAGTTTAATGAGTAGCTTTATTGGATTGTGGCTACAGGCGGCTACATCAAAATACGAGACCATTCGTCATAGAGGCCTGAACACTGGCTGTGACGTGGCACTGACCACCTAAAAGTACAAGTTCCTTGCGATCAATGGGGCGTCTTGTTTCCGTGGCCCACTGGTGACGTTTCGCCTTTCTTTGCCAAAACTAACGCCAGGTACCCGTTAGAGCTGAGCGAAACCCAGAGGTGCCCTAAAGATCGCGAAATGTAAAATCCTAGTCTTTACCAAGATTCGAACCAGGACCTCCTGAAGTAAAGCGCTTTACTATCCAGCCACAGCTCCTTTGTGTCTAGGAGAAGTGTACTCTTTTATTTTGTATGTTTCCTTAAGTTTAGGACAAATGTGGATTGTGTTTGGTTCAGACGTAAGGGTTAAAATGTTTTAGTGGTTGATTGAATGTAAGGATAAAATGACATAGATATCTAAATATATATACTTTACTATATCAACTTACATTGTCTGTCTGTCTGGTAAAAAATTTTGAACACGTCATTTCTCCCACACTCATTATCGGATCAAGTTGAAACTTTGCACAATTATTTGTAAAGCTGGACAATATATGAATCAATTTTAAAAAATAGCAATTAATTATTTAATTATTTACTGGTTATTAATTATATTGTTGTGAATCATCATATGAGATCAATCCTTTTGTATTTAGAAATATGCTAAATATGTCGGGTTTTGTCCCATTGAATAGTTGTACACATTATTTCTTCCATGCATATTTTTGGGTAAAGTTGAAACTTTATATAATTATTTATTGTACCTACAAATAAAAAAAACAATAACTAACCAATTATTCAAATGATTATTGGTAATTATTTTTGTATACCGGAAAGGGGAGATAACTACATTTTTTACTGATATAGCTGAAAGTGCAGTTTTTCTTCTTATACGTGGGTAGCCAGCCAAGGCTAAGGAGACCCTCCTGCCCAAAGCTTAGTGAAAATAGTTTCTCTGGACCCAGTATCTGAGCCACACGAGAAAGTCAAGAGGTTTTAGAGGCTATTCGAGACACCTGTCATTTGGAAGCATTTTCTATCTAGTTAAGTGCTTATATCCATTACCACTTCCGGCAATAACAATCTTATGTAACCATGGTTTTCAACTTTTTCTGACAGGGAGCCGAACATCACTGAAAAAAAAACAACGAACAACGTGGCTTCATAGTGTTTCGTAAGTCTAGATAGCAAAGGCCGGATATAATACGAGGGTCTCTCGGTAGTCTTAATACACGAGCATAGAAACCAAACAATCGAAGGAAGTTTAGGATGTTTTTGTTCAAAGAACTTCAAAGCACAGTGTTGGTACAAGAACGTCTTCTGGTGTCGATACAGTCCAAGTTAGAGAGGGCACATACGTTTAGGAGCGAAGTAAAGTTAGAGGCGATAGCCATTGCGCATGGCTTTGAGTGTACAGAGGTACAGTAGTGTCTTATGTCAAAAACCAAAACGATGGTTTACAATAATATCATACATACACTAACAATGAAATGATGTTATCCATGAGACACACTACTGTTTCGTATCAAAACAAAAGATGTCTTTTACTAAAAAAACAAAAACATACAGGAAAGGATAATGGACAAAGTAGACATAATATTTACATAAACCAACTTATTACTAACAAATAAATAAAGTCTACTTAGCTCATTATCGAAACACTCTTCCCATAACAGTGGCACACTCCTCTTGAGTAACACAGTAATAATACAACACAAGTATTAGTTAAACATTATAGAGATTTAGTTCAAACTACACTGGTCAGCTCAAAGACTCAGAGAGTGGCAATTGTAAACAGTTAACAGGTACTTAACTAAAGTATTAATGGGGACTAACTCTTATTGAAAACAAAAGTAGCTACCCTTAGTGTCCCTCTTGTCACACGGCCTCAGAACGAGACAGCTGGAGGTCACTCACGAAGGTCGCGGGATACACATATGAGACCAAACGAAAATCCGCTGCCGAGGACAAACGCAGACGGGAAAAGAAAATATAAATAGATCGCCTGCGGACAATGGCTATGCTTTACATGGATGTGGCAAAATATGTAGGTCACAGCTGGGACTGCGCAGCCACGGGAAATACTGCATTCCTCAATAATCTTCGGACTCGAAGACAAGCCTTATAATTATTATTTCAGGGTATAATACAGGAGCGCAGAATTAGGTCCAGGTAGGAAAAAACAAAAACAAGAGCAAAATGAAAATAAAAATAAAATAACTGTCAAATCTTGACATCATTCTAAGTACTTCTGTTTGAAAGATCATTAAAAAAAATAACGATTCTAAAATGCCCAGCTACACTAACGGGTGTTGTATTTATGAGAAATGTCTAGATGTAGGTCTTAGGCTAAAGGTTGTGTTGTCTTGACTCGGGGTATGCAAGGGAGGGCATGTGAACTGAACGCAATAAATTTTAAGTTTAAAAAAAAAAAAGGTATTGTACCGTTTTCAAACATTGAAATTTATAGGGCAGATGATCTAAAGGTCGTCTGTTTCAATGGCTTACGGTTAACGAGGGTGTCTTATAGCCAGAGCATGATGAAGACTCACAGCCTGTTCGGTGGGTGGTGTTTGCCCTCCCTGTTGGGCCATGGAGTCTGCAATAGTGTGGTCAGTCACACCTATGTGACTCAGTAGCTACTACTATTTTACAGGGGTGTTTAATTCATTAGAAGATTGCATTGCCAAAAACACAAAAGACAAAACCCTAAGTTCCAAGTTTTCACAACATTGAAGTTTAACATTGTCCAGACATTGCTCAAACTTGACGATCATTAGGTTGTCTATTGTTCTCTGTGGTAGACACATGTATGTATAAATGTGTAATACATGCCAAATTAACGAAGTCCTTGAAGTTGGGATTCCTTCAAAAGGAACAGTCTTTAGTTTCTTAAGTGCATTTTTTATCTGTTATCTGAGCAGTCAAAGTTATTGAGAAGTTGTACATAGTTTATGATCAAATACTATATTGTATCTTTTCAGCCTGTGGTGATTCTAACTGAACTCCAGGACCTCTCGGTGTCAACTGGTGAAGATTAGTTATTCCGGGGTTTCACTGGGGAAAAAATAATCCCCAGACCAGACATATTTGTATTCATAATCTACATAGTCCACTAAATTCCTTCAATGTTTGGTTTGATGACAGGTTAACTTCTGGAAGCTGGTGCAGTTCTGCCTACTTGTTTCTCGACGGTAATGAGTAGAAACGGTCAGACTAATAAGGTTCCTTTGGACCTCTACACAATGGCGCCGAGCTCACGTCTTTACGTGAGGATGGCTGTGTGTTGTCCAGGAACATTGTTGATAAGCCCAGCTTTAAGTATATAGTGTTGGACATAAAAACATCAGAACAATAGGAACTCAAGCTGACCTGTCAGCTGGTAAACGCACCAACAAAATCATTAACTACTAGTCGACCGGCGGCGTAGCATACGCCGCTATTTTGCAGGACCGGCTTTAGGCCACTGCAACCTATGCGACCGCAGTGGGCTCCGCACTTTCATAGGACCCGCGGTAATTCTAGGCGTATAAATTATTAAATCAAACCATTTTATAACTTTTAACAGATTTCCCGCGGCCTGCTGTCGATTTACCAGGAGCTCCTGGAAATCTCCTGAAATTTCAAAATATACGAAAAAGTCCTGGAAATATCCGGAAATTATTAAAATCTTTTGAAAACTCATACAAATCGCCTGAAATATATAGACAAAAATTGTCATTTTGAGGTGTCATTCAATATGGAAAACGCCAATCCTAAGCGCGATAAAAAAAAAAACGGCATTTTGCAATACCCGTAAATGTGGAATCTAGTGAAAGAAGCTTCTCGCGCCTCTAACTAATGAAGAATTACTTGAGGTCAACAAATTCTCGTACATAGATTAAAGCATTTGGCAATTCTTGCTATTGAGCGTGATCTATGTAGGCAATAGAATTTTTATGATATACTGTATAACTTCACTACCCGCAAGGCTCGTAAAGTAATTATGTACGTAGTAAAGAATGAATAAAATGCAAAGACGAATTTATTTTGTAATACAAACTATTAAGTTTCACTTATTATCCGTATCCCTACCCAAACTTGGCCCCGCGAAAACTGTTTCGCATTGGGCTCCACAATGGTTTAACCCGGCCCTGTTATTTTTTCCCCTCTTAAATTACGTAGGGTAACTCTAGTCCGTCGACTTGCAGAAATAAAAGAGTGATCGTTCCATTACGTGGTGTCCAAACTCGTGAGCCATGAAGAGAATTATATAGATAGATAAATGAACAATTTGGGATATTCGCTATTTGTAATGAACATGAAAAACTGATCTTGTTTAGACCACTCGCTTTTGCTCCTATATCTGCGACTATAACCTTATAATTGATGAACTCATGCGAGTCTATAGTGCATAATTTGTTATAAATTTTTTATATATGCAATACTGAAGAGATTACATTGCCAACAACACATACGACACTAACATAAGTTTATGGTTTACACAACAGTTCACGTTAAAATTGTTCATAAACTGTCCAAACTTGACGATCACTGGGTTGTTCATTGTCCTTTGCTGTAGACAAATGAAGTTTTTGCGATACTTTCGGTATGGTCACAGTCATCATTTCCTACTTATTTTAAACTATAGTGTGTATTTGTCATAACAAACAAGTAGATTTGCAAAGTAACATGAATGATAAATTAATGAAATAATCTTGGTTTATATGAAGTTTAAATACTGTACAGATAATGTTTGATTCAAAATTACAGGAGATGCATGTCATGTAATATTAGGCCATTGATGTCTATCATATTATTATTATGAATTATTACTAGTACTATTGCTTTTCTAAAATCTCCTTGGTGGAATTGAGAAAAAAAAAAAGAAGGGGAGAGAAGTGAGGTATCTGAAAGAGGATTTCTGTGCTGTCTTGAGGATTAATAATAATAATAATAATTGTATTTATAAAGCGCTATTAACAAACACAATGTAGGCTCAAGGTGCTGTGATAACATTACAAACACAAACTCATGAGCTAAAATGACAATTAATCTAAAAAAGTTTTAAACAGATAAAGGTCTTAATGCTCTTCTTAAAAGTGGTGCAGAATGTTGTCGGTCAATGGGGAGTGATTTCCAAACCTTTGCCCTGTGCACAGAAAAAGCCCGCAGACCGTAGCTTTTAAGGGAGAAACGTGGCACCACTAAAAGCGTTGAGTCCATTGAGCGCAGAGCTCTCTAAGGGACATATGGAGTAATCAGTTCGCTAAGGTACAATGACATTTCTTTGCTGTAGATACACTGATGACAAAGTGTCGCCACCTTGAAGTCTATTCTCGCTTTTACGGGAAGCCAATGGAGCGTGCGCAAGAGCGTAGTAGCAGAATCTTGTCTTGTTTTTCTAAGGACTATTCGTGCGGCGTTGTTCTGTATACGTTGCAGCTTGGCTATTTTGTCATCAGGTATACCTGCTAGCACGGCGTTGCAGTAGTCAAGGCGGGAGAGTATGAATGCCACAGCTAGCTTTTTTGTTGACTCCGTTGTTAAATATGACCGGGTCTGGCCTAATCTGCGCAGCTGCATATAAAGACCCTTGCAGAGCTGACTTGTGTGTGGGTGGAAAGATAGTATTTAGTCGAAGAAAACTCCTAGATTCCGCACTACATGGACATAAGGAACCTGGCAGTTCGTGATAAAAAGAGAATCTGTGCTCTCGACTTTTGAGGCGTTGTTCCGAGTGTCAATCTTAATTATTTCTGTCTTGTCTTCGTTCATCTTGAGCTTATTCTCAACCATCCAATCGCTCACCCTTGCAACGGTACCATTGATTTTCTCTGCCAGATGCTACAGCTCTGATGGTAATGAGGAATAGTATAACTGAGTCATCGGCAAAGAAGTGGTATAAGATGCCGGTTGGCTGTATGACACCGCTGAGTAGGTATGTATACATTGTGAGCAGTACTGGGCCCTGGGGTACTGAATGAAGTAAAAGCAACTAAACTCAAATGAAATACCGAATTCTATAGTCCATATCGGGATTTGAACGCGATCCTATTCAGCAAACCAGAAAGCGCTATACGTCCAAAAAGAAATAAGCGCAGTATTTCATGCCGATACTTGGACCCAGCCGTGACTTACATATTTAGCAGCAGTAAACGCAAAAAAAGAAAAAAGCCATTGTTTGTAATAACATTTCTAATGATGGCATACATCTAAACTGTGTATCGCTTAGTTTCCTGACTATTATTCTTCTTTCTTATGTTAATATGTGGCAAACGTTATTGTGTTAAAGTTGCATATTAATCAATCTAATTTGTTATCTATAGCTTGTAGTTGATTGATATCTATTCATGTGCCTTTAACAAAATGTATATATATTTGTATTACGTTTTGATACTAGCGCACCCTTGACATTACGTGGTCAATTATTCCCATCATTAGATACATACGATACATACTACACTGGTCGATGTTTACAAAACGATGGTATCACCATAAAAAGGGGTAAACTCATTGTTTCGAAAAGAAGCGTGTTTAAAAACGTACAATTATGACATTGTCTTTTGTCAATAAAAGAAAAATGCACTGAGCCCGAAAATAAGGAAGATTGTTAAAATGGGTATGAAGATCTATGTTTGAAGGTCTATGTTTGAAGATCTATGTTTGAAGGTCTATGTTTGAAGATCTATGTTTGAAGGTCTATGTTTGAAGGTCTATGTTTGAAGGTCTATGTTTGAAGATCTATGTTTGAAGGTCTATGTTTGAAGATCTATGTTTGAAGATCTATGTTTGAAGGTCTATGTTTGAAGATCTATGTTTGAAGGTCTATGTTTGAAGATCTATGTTTGAAGGTCTATGTTTGAAGGTCTATGTTTGAAGATCTATGTTTGAAGGTCTATGTTTGAAGATCTATGTTTGAAGGTCTATGTTTGAAGATCTATGTTTGAAGATCTATGTTTGAAGATCTATGTTTGAAGATCTATGTTTGAAGGTCTATGTTTGAAGGTCTATGTTTGAAGATCTATGTTTGAAGGTCTATGTTTGAAGGTCTATGTTTGAAGATCTATGTTTGAAGGTCTATGTTTGAAGATCTATGTTTGAAGATTTATGTTTGAAGGTCTATGTTTGAAGGTCTATGTTTGAAGATCTATGTTTGAAGATCTATGTTTGAAGATTTATGTTTGAAGGTCTATGTTTGAAGATCTATGTTTGAAGATCTATGTTTAAAGGTCTATGTTTGAAGGTCTATGTTTGAAGATCTATGTTTGAAGATCTATGTTTGAAGATCTATGTTTGAAGGTCTACGTTTGAAGATCTATGTTTGAAGATCTATGTTTGAAGATCTATGTTTGAAGACCCATCAATGACACACATATTTTGCTACTACCGTTGCAGTAAGGCAGATACAAGATTTTGCTAGACTTTGAGGACGGGGGATGAGAAGGGAACAAATTTAAAATTCTTTTCACTTTTGGATTAATCAGAAGAATTCTTTAAAGTTTTCAAGAAAATACCTCCTGGTCAGAGAAATAAGATGTTCAATGATTTAGATCTCTGGTCAAAGAGCATATTTACTGATGTATGTTTTTTATCAAGTTAATTTTAAAATATAGTTTTCAAAGTTAACACTGCGATGTTATTTCTTACCATCCTTTAGGACTTCCTTCGGAATTGCAGGTTTCTGGTAAACCTGCCTCCTCGAAGGTTAACGCAATGGATCTACATTAGAAGATGACATGAGGATCTGTACATATTTTCTTAAAATAATACAATAATACAAAAACTTAGTTTACCATTGAGTTATTTCTCTTATAATTATTTTTTATTGACAGTTTTTGCAATTGAACATTACAAACAACGAATTACAGCTGCATATGTTAATATATTTATTTTAAAAAGTATTGATATATTAAACAGTAGAAAATTACATTGCCAAAAAACACAAAAGACAAAACATATTTTCACCCCGATCAGGGTTAACATTAGACAGAAATTGTTCAAACGTCAAGATCAGTGGGTTGTCCACTGTTCTTTGTTGTGTCACATAACAAACAAACAAATTCCTTGAAACTGGGATTCGTTTGAAAGTCTTTAGTATCTAAACTTCCTAGAAACAAAATTCTAAATGTTTGTATCGGTGCGTTTACCTCCTGACATCTTCCTACCCCTATTCCCTTAATTTTTTGTCATCCTGAGAGTGTCATTCAGTGTAAGACTCATCCATTTTTCTTTGGCAATCCACTCTTCGCCCTCTTCCCGGTTGTGTCCCTTATAGGTAAGTCTTACGCAGTCCGAGCCATGGCCGAATCACGAGAAGCTGGCTTTCTTATTTCAGGGGGTGGGGGGGGGGGGCATGAAATCCACCCTGAGACCCGATGGACATTTCGATCTAGTCGCGATCTTCCTCCTATATAAATATTGCCTGACGAAGGTGTTTTTTAGGATGGATTGCCCCACACGAGGAGACTGGGGTTCAATGCCAGTAACAGATACGCCAGGATGGGGTTGGCAACAATTAGTAACGTCAAATAGCTTACCAAACTACTATTATACCATTGCTTGCTTTTCCCCTGCAAGTTTCCAGTTAGATGATGGTATGGTTCTCATTATACTCCTGCCGTCTCTCTCTACAGAATCTCACTCATGCGATTAGCATATTTCCTGAACTTAAGATAACAGAAGCAGCACAAAAAAACACTTAGTTCCAGCGGAATGATGATAAGATCCAGATGAGCAGTGCATTGAAAGATTCATCTCCGAGTCGAGTTACTGACTGCATAAATCTTGGAGCTTTACTTTTTTTTTTTCTATTCAAGAATAGTATCTCTATTTTTACTATAAACACCGCTACCTCCGTCACACACATACACAAAGTCACACACACACGCGCGCACACACACACACACGTATAAAGTCCTTCTACCTGATTCCACGAAGTAGATGTAGATTAAGATGTAAGGCTTACCTTCAAGTTCTGTTCCTCATTATCCTCAAACATAAAGGCACGACCCAAATCTGTCGGCACCATCTCCCAGCACGCGCCACATCGAGACAACTAATTTATCACACTAACATGTGGGTGTCTAAAGACTTTTGCCCCTCCTTGAACGCATGCACAAGGGTGGCAGTAAGCGGAGCCCCAGATGAGTGTCAAAGGGGGACCCCACATGTTTTATTATTGGATGTTAGTGACCAAAAAAAAAGCCTCACGATCGCACCCTCAGTTTGCCTTTTTGTGATCTATAGGCCAGATAATGGTTGAATGTTAACTAGATTGTCCTGTGACCAGCACAGCGACCAATCGTTTTTATTAACTATTGTCAGATACCAATTAAAATTGGGTGGATTCAGGGGCGTCCTAAATATCTGAAACTTAAGATCCTCGTCGAGTTTCAAACCCGAGACCCCCTCGGTTCGGGAAACAGGCGCTTCACCGCTCAGCCACCACTACCTCTTATATTGTTCTAGGCTGAAGCGTTACATGCTATGAATATAATCTACTAGTTTTAGCGCTGATATTTCAAAACACTCAATGAAGGGCCGGATAGAATGGTGCATTTTCTAATAATGCAGAACTGAAAGGCCGAGGGAAAGAAATAATAAAACACTAGTTTGATGTCAGGTGCCGATATAAAATTTCAAACTACAGCGCGAAGGCTAAGTGCTTAAAGGCTTGGCTTTCGAACCTGGGGTCCTGGTTTCAAATCTTGGCAAAGACAGAGTTTTGAATTTCAGGATTTTTAGGGTGCCCCTGAGTTTACCCAGCTGTAATGGGTTTTGAGGTTGAAAACCTCTCTTCAGTATTATTCTAAAGCAAACAACAGTCACTAATTATGAATACTTGCACTGTGTGAATGTTGTTCGTATTTGCATCTATATTGTATTGTTACAGTAATTACTTTGAGGTGGTCAAATCGTAGTCAAACTGAATTTCCATTTGATTGGACCAATAAAAAGTATCTTATCGTATCTCTTATGTTATCTTAAGGCCGTTCTTATAAGCCGAAGTTGAAAGTCACAGCCTTAACCGAGATTCGAACCCGAAGGCCCTCAGTTAGGAAGCCGAGCGCTTTACCATTCAGCCACTAAGCCCCCTTCAAGAGTTAAACAACAAACATTTAATAGCAAGAATGCCACAAATACATAATACATTTAGTGCAACGGGACGCACATCCTAGTGCCAAATCATCAAGTTTTAGACAAGTGTTAGTGAGACATTAATAAATGAGCTACTTAAGTGTTTTTTTCTCATTAAATCATTTCTCTCTTCCAGGTCTCTACTTCCTGGCCTGACAGTTCAACACAGTGATAAGCACGCAGACAGAGACACACACACACATGCTCTGTATACCTACATAAACAACAATTATTAAATACTTGGTGTCTCGTTTCTTCAAGTTTAGGTTGTCTTGAGGTCAAAGCACAAGAGTTGTCTTTAAGTTCTCTAAAGGTCTGGGGCAATGCGGCCAGTTTGACATTGGGTAGGGTACGGTTGACTTTACGGAAATGTTTATTTCCACGGGTCAGACATTCTGCCCTAGAAGGAAAAGTCAATATTTAATTATTATGATACAAAATGTAGAGGAAAAGAGAAAAGAAACTGTATTGGTCTGGATTTCTTTTTTTCTTTTCAACAATCAATCTCACTCCAGCCAAAGGCAACTGTCTTCATAGCTGCCGCCATAGAGTCCCCCCATCATTTAAGTGATAATCTTCAACTCTGAAGGAACATCCGAAATATGCAAAACATTTTACAAACAATCCTAATGTAGAATTGATATGTCGCAAGATAACTTTTTTTTTTTCAAACCAATACAGAAAACAAAAATATATAACTGATCTTTTGTTTTTATATTCAGACATACAAAAATAAATAAAATTTTAAAAAAAATCAAACAAAGGTTATCGAAGGGAAACAAAAACCGTGTTGAATTTTCTAAGGGAAAATAATTAGCCGTGTATATGAAGACTGATAGAATAATTTCCCTTGTTTGTATCGGACAAAATAATTAGTTACCAATAAGTAGTAGTGTAATTGGTTAACATTTTTCAATCATTCATGTCTTGTCTTATTTAATTTGTGTCATTAATCTTTTTGTCCAACAACGTAATAGATATCTTTATAGATTTATTTATTATAACTAGATTAGGTTCTCTAGATCTAGATTGAATAGACTCCAGAACTACAGTATATAGGCCCTACTATAGATAATATGGTATATATTATATACTATTGATTTTGATCGAAATAAGATTTAAAGTTATTTAGACTTTATAGATCTATATCTAGAATAGTTATATTAGCTTAATTAGAGTCCAAGATCAACTGAGAACTAGATTTACATTAGTTCTAGACTAGATCTACACATTCTAGAAGTAGAATGTCTAGAGTTATAGAGTAAGAGTCTCTACTAGACAGTAAAAGTTAGTCACTTAGTCGTCTTAGTAGTCTTGATAGTATTCCTAAAGTTTCTAGATTTCTTAAGTAGATCTATATCCATATAGTCAAGTTCTAGATCTAGATCCTCTAGATCTACATCTCTATAATATGTCTACTTCTAGACTGTTGCATTCAACTTCAAGTAGATCTAGACTTGACTCTTGAGACTCTTTCGACATCTATTGCCAGCGTAATTTCCTTGTTTAAACCAATTTACACGATTCCTTTTTAAAATATTGTTTGATGTAAAAAAAATATTAGATTTAAAAATTTAAAAAGAATTATGCAAAGTTATAGATTCTAATCTACGTAGGACTAAGTCACTAATGTGTCATTTCAGCTGTGGTTAAGCGTCCATTGACGATCAATTCTATAAATGAAAAAAAAACAACATGTGAACCAATCGTATTAGACTTGTCCGTTAACAGATATATATATAGGTCTTAGCAGTTCTTTTTATATTCAAGAAACGCATTTATATAGGAGGGAAGAAAGTTCAAACTTAAATAATTATTTTTCATTGGATGTCTTTTTATAGTCTGACCTTAGAGAAAAAAGGACGAGCGTTTTAATGAGGCCAAACATGGCGGGGTCCCTATAATTATTGTTTATGAAAATCAAGTAAAAACAATGGGTATTTTGGTCATTTTCAGCTCTTTTTATGACAAGGTGACCATTATTAAATGCATTTTTTTACATAATAAATAATGTTTTTCAATGTTATCATTAAGTAAAGTGCGTGTAAGACATATTGAACTAATTGAAACGTAAAAACTAAAAATAGATTTTTTTTTTCCCAAAACCATCATATTTGAGTGTTTTCCCGGCCCTTAATTGATATTCACGAGACTTAAAATTCAAATACGAAATACTTTATATTCATTTTGCTAACACCTAAGAATAAAACATTTAGTACATGAATAATTAACTTGATTAATAAGCTTCTTATAATCGGTTAACCGGTGTCATATGTCTATTAAAAAAAACCCACCTCAGTCTTGGTCTAAATGACCAACGTAATCTTATACTGGCAAATAAAACCCAACAACAACTAACTACTGATAAATAAATCAAAGATATCGGTCCTCTATGATTAACATTCTACTAAACTGACCTTGCTCTGACACTTATGCCTCTTAGGCTGTACTGCGACGATGGATTAAAGACTAGACATGGCGGGTATATTACATTGAACAAGTGTGCATGATTAAGACCTATGTACAATCTCTATATAAACTTTACTGTTCAACAATGGTATATGGTCTGGTCATGAAGAAGCATATGATAGAGCTACATTTAAGCCTGTCCTCGGCAGCGGATTTTCTTTTGGTCTCAAATGCGTATTCCGCGGCCTTTGTAATTGACCTCCGGCTGTCTCTTTCTAAAGCCGCATTCAAGTAGGTGATATCTTATAAGTCAATTAATGCAAGTTGGCATATAAGCTGGTCTTGCAAGTGTTTCCGTGGGGCACCTCTGCTACGTTGACCACTTGGAAAATAAAATAAAAGGAAAACATTTCTATCTTTCAGTGTTTGTCTTGTGTTTTATTTCAAAGTACTACTTTGTAAGCACTCAACCTACTTAGACTTAGATCCTTCCGCGCTGTTCGGCGCATTGGGCGGCAAGCTGTCTCCGAAAAGATATGTCACTGGCACAGAATTTAAAAAAAAAAGAATAAGCCAATATTGCTGCTTGTACTCGCAAAGGTAATACCCAAATTAGTCCTAGAGTGAAGGTAATACCCAAATTAGTCCTAGAGTGAAGGTAATACCCAAATTAGTCCCAGAGTGAAGGTAATACCTAAATTAGTCCCAGAGTGAAGGTAATACCCAAATTAGTCCCAGAGTGAAGGTAATACCCAAATTAGTCCTTGAGTGAAGGTAATACCCAAATTAGTCCCAGAGTGAAGGTAATACCCAAATTAGTCCTAGAGTAAATGTAATACCCAAATTAGTCCCAGAGTGAAGGTAATACCCAAATTAGTCCCAGAATGAAGGTAATACCCAAATTAGTCCCAGAGTGAAGGTAATACCCAAATTAGTCCCAAAGTGAAGGTAATACCCAAATTAGTCCTAGGGTGAAGGTAATACCCAAATTAGTCCTAGAGTGAAGGTAATACCCAAATTAGTCCCAGAGTGAAGGTAATACCCAAATTAGTCCTAGAGTGAAGGTAATACCTAAATTAGTCCCAGAGTGAAGGTAATACCCAAATTAGTCCCAGAGTGAAGGTAATACCCAAATTAGTCCCAGAGTGAAGGTAATACCCAAATTAGTCCTAGAGTGAAGGTAATACCCAAATTAGTCCTAGAGTGAAGGTAATACCCAAATTAGTCCCAGAGTGAAGGTAATACCCAAATTAGTCCTAGAGTGAAGGTAATACCTAAATTAGTCCCAGAGTGAAGGTAATACCCAAATTAGTCCCAGAGTGAAGGTAATACCCAAATTAGTCCCAGAGTGAAGGTAATACCCAAATTAGTCCTAGAGTGAAGGTAATACCCAAATTAGTCCTAGAGTGAAGGTAATACCCAAATTAGTCCCAGAGTGAAGGTAATACCCAAATTAGTCCTAGAGTGAAGGAATACCCAAATTAGTCCTAGAGTGAAGGTAATACCCTAATTAGTCCTAGAGTGAAGGTAATACCCAAATTAGTCCTAGAGTGAAGGTAATACCCAAATTAGTCCTAGAGTGAACGTAATACCCTAATTAGTCCTTGAGTGAAGATAATACCTAAATTAGTCCTAGAGTGAAGGTAATACCCAAATTAGTCCTAGAGTGAAGGTAATACCCAAATTAGTCCTAGAGTGAAGGTAATACCCAAATTAGTCTCAGAGTGAAGGTAACACCCAAATTATTCCTAGAGTGAAGGTAATACCCAAATTAGTCCTAGAGTGAAGGTAATACCCAAATTAGTCCTAGAGTGAAGGTAATACCCAAATTAGTCCTAGAGTGAAGGTAATACCCAAATTAGTCCTAGAGTGAAGGTAATACCCAATTTAGTCCTAGAGTGAAGGTAATACCCAAATTAGTCCTAGAGTGAAGGTAATACCCAAATTAGTCCTAGAATGAAGGATTCCAATAATAAAAACGCTGAAAGACTAGCACTAAACTGTAAAGTTTCCCCTTTCAGATATTGCCATCTATGGAGCAGATGATGTTAAGGTCATCTGTTTCTTTGGCCGATGGTTAACGAGCAGGGTGTCATGTGACCAGCACAACGACTAACAGCTTTTACTTTCCCAAACTAAAAAATGCCGAAATTCAAAATCCCAGTCTTCACCGAGTTTCGGACCCAGGACCCCAGGTTCTGAAGCCAAGCTCTAAACCACTCAGCCACCGCGCCCCAAGCACAAATACTGAGGTTTCCTAAAAAATCATCATTTTACTGGCTGTTACACATTTCAGCCTGGCATTACGCCAGTGCTAGGACTCGGACCTGAAGCATTCTGATAGCAAACCTATTGTTTAGTTACACAGTTACTCACAGAGTCCCCATCATTGTGTGAAGAACATTAGAATTAGATTTTTTATCGTCATGGATGGCAAAATAAAGAAATAATAATAAAGAACAAGGTCACAAAATCGGCACCCGAAGTGGTGAAAAGGCAGGTTTCAATATTTTGTCAGAAAGAATACCAGAATTCTATCAAATACAAATGACAGAGAAGAATGGAAAAAAAAGTTGACACCTCCAGTATGATGCCCCAACCGTCAAAGTGAAGGTGAAGCTTGATGTGTATCTGGCCTAATTGATGTCATATAAAGATTATCAAATTAATCTAATTGTTTAGTAAAGGGTCAATCTCTTATTCAAAGTCTCAAGAAAAAACTATTTCTTTTCCGTAAAAAAAGATAATTTAAAAATTCTTTTTGCTAATATTCCGGATATCTGCTCGTGCAGCTGTGTTACATCTCTTGCTAGGATTGCCTTTTATGGTTGTGAAATAAACAATTTCAGGACAGGCGATGCTCAATACTGAGCTGTTGGAGGGGTGGTAGGATTAGCTAGTTGACGTCAGGGTAGAATTAAAATAAACTCGCCCAGTCTGCTACGTGACAAGCACAAAAGAGAAAAAAAGATACGCACAAAAAAAAAAAAAAAAGAAAGGTATAAACCTAGATCCAAAACTTTTTTTACAAAACTTCTATTAACGTATTCTGGGTGGAATCATGTCCACTGTATGTCTTCCACTTTCCAGTCTTGAATCAAGTTAAAACTTTGCACAATTATTCATTGTCGATGACAAAATACGTAGATACAGGCTTTCTCCACAAAGAACTGTCACTGGCAATCTCTGAAGCCTCTTCCTACCTAATGTCCACTGCTCTGAGGCGTTCCGTGAATGTCTGGTGCCAAGTTATACGAGGGAGTTCCTGTTTGCGCTTTCCTCGTATTGGCTTGCATGTCATCGAAACTCTTGGTATGCGTAATTCATTTTGTTAGAGAACATGTCCAGGAAACCTCATACTACGCTCTGTCACAACCTCACTAAGTGGTCGACTCCCAGTTCATTATTGGATCTCCCTGTTTGAGAGCCAATCTCTATAACTGACTCCAAAAATCGGTCTTAGCCATTTTTGTTGGGCTACATTTAGTCTTTTCTAAAGTTTGGCAGATGACTTCCATGTCTCACTTGCATATGCTGCTGTTTGGATGACGATGAAGTAGAGGTATATTTGTCCAATGGCTTGGCTTGTCCTAATAGGGCGCAGCCTTTGGAAAATGCTCCCTGCCCATCGTTTGTTATGATGCTGCCTTGGTAGGTAAACTTGACTAACTCTTCAAGCTCTAACTCACAAAGTCTGACGGGGGCACCCTTTGCCCTTTTCCCACTCGTCTTATCCAAGTTTATGCGAGGTTAATATTGGATGGCTCTCTGTCTAGGCTCTCTGTCTAGGCTCATTGTCTAGGCTCTCTGTCATTTTTGTATGCATTCATTTGTAGCCCCGAGTAGTGCAACGTCATCGGCAAAGTCCGTTATTCGGTTTTGTTCACGCCATGGAATACCAAAGGCAGTCTGGTTCATTGCTCTCCTCATTATGTAGTCGATGGCTAGTAGGAAGAGGTAGAGAGACAAGATGCACCCCTGTCTCACCCCTGTCTCGATGCTAAAAAAAAAACTCGTTGGCAACTAGATTGACTTTTTAGGTGTCGTATAGTATCTGGACACATTTTTCTGGGACGCCATATTCATTAACTATATAACAAGTTCAGCATATTGAACAATAAAAAAATTAATTAATATGATTATATTTTTTTATAGACTTAGTAGGCCAACTAAACTAAAGGTCGTTAGGTCACTATTATTTTGTAACTAAAAAAAGACTATATAACCTTTGTCTTTTATGAGTACTTTTATAGTATAGTATATATATGTTGTTTTTTTTTCTGTTCTAATTTAGAACTGTTTCATTTTCGCCTAAATATGTATTTCGTACTTTGTAAATAGTTATATACGCAACAAATAAGCTTGTATGTAACTACTGATTATACGATTAGGAATTGGGGAAGATACCAATAATTGTGTAGATACAACATAAGGGTTCAATGATGTTTAAAAGGGGAAATATAACTAACAAAACGTTTACTAAACCTGCGACCTACAAAATTAAAAAAAAAAACACAAGCGCATGCTTATCTACTTTATTTCTATTTCTAATCGATTCTGGTATCTACGGGCCCTGCCACCTTCTATATAACAATATTGTAGATCATTCTTTCATCTTGCATTCCAGCGAAATTTATCGATACTATTGTTATATATACCATTACTTACAGTCTCATAAATGACGTAGAGCTAGATGTATTAGTTGACCAATCCAGTGTCTTTTGTTTATCAGCGCTGCATAGATCTAGGTGTGGTCTGTAATCTTAATTACATTCAAATTTTATGACAGAAATTTCTATTTTGACTGTCAGGTATTAATTAGATATAACATAGAATGAAAACAGATAAGATCTAGAAATAGTAAATTATGAGCTATTTTATGTGGCCTGCTACGTTTACACGCAAGCTATAAATTGATCTTATATACTAATATATTATAATCTCTACATCTGTCTAATTAATCTGATTTCAATAGTTATTAAAAAAAAAGTTTTGTTATATATCGACCAAATCTAGATCTTTTTGTTCCAGGGGCGTAGCCGGACGGGGAGGGGGGTTCAAGTTACCCCTCCCACGAAATAAAAATCTCTTCCTACCGGAAAGGGGATTTCGGTGACTGTAGTTTTGCTTTAGTTTTTACTATAATTTTTTTAGGATTTTGAGGTTCAGCCCCCACTTCACAAATCCAGAAGTCCTCAAGCCCAGAGGTCCACGAGTCAACCCCCAAGCAGCTCACAAGCCAACAAGTCCACATTTCACAAGCCCATACGTCCACAGGTCTACTAGCCACTACAATCCCACAATTCTACAAACCTTCAAGTCTACTAGCCCACGAGTCCACAAGCCCACAAGCCAACAAGTCCACGAGTCGACATTTCCCAAGTCCAAACGTCCACAAGTACAAACAAACAAATTCATTGGAAATAATAAGTCTAATGTCATGTTTATCAAAACCTTGGGGCCTCCAGCCATTATCCAAAGGTCAATTGCATTCAGCCATTTGGCAATTTTATCAAATCTATAAGAAAACCAAATAACAAGACATTTGATATTTATTACACGAACCGCGTCAAAATGTTTTCTTTTCCTTAGCATCTCGTTACTTGGCCTCGTTCCAACATTGGGACCTATCTCATGACTACAAGAGCGATGTTTGCGTGACGTAGCGAGACGGTATCATTGCAAAGTGTCATCTCTGGCATCACCAATTGGAGTGAATGGACGTTTTTTTTTTCTCCTCTCCGATGCCTCAAATCATTTTCGTCAGGTTTTTATTTCCATTTCGCGTCTTTCTCTGGATCTGTCTCTTTCTCTCTCTCTCTCTGTTTCTATTTCTCTCTCTCTCTCTCTCTCTATTTCTCTCGTTCCTTCTCGTTCCCTCTCTTCCTCCTCTATTTCTTCCCTTCTCTCTTCCTCTATCTTTCCCTTGTTCCCTCTCTTTCCTTCTCTTCACCCTCTCCTTATTCCCTTCTCTCTCCCTCTATCTTTCCCTTTCTTTGTTTCCCCCTCATTCCCCTTCTCTCCCCCCCCCCCCTCTCTCTCTCTCTCTCTCTCTCTCTCTCAGTCTCTCTTTTTCTATCCCTCTCTCTTTCTTACTTTCTCTCTATTTCTCCCAATGTATTGGTGTTATGTAGTATCGCTGTCAGGCTGATAGTCGACTGTTTCTTTCACTTTGGTATGTAGACGCTACAAAGTGAATTCTGCATTGAAATAAACAAGGTTACCATAGAAACAAAGATGGCTATTTTAAATACTCTACAGGAGCTTGCCTTCATTTGACGTAGATAAACGGGAAGGGGAGGAGTTAGATGACAGAAAATGGCGTCCGAAAGATTTTTTTTGGAAGAGCTCTTACAGCGGCCCTAGGATAACCCTAACCCTAACCCACACTTCTTGCTTAAAATCTTGAGACTCCGAGGCTCACAGCTTCACGCCATGAGGAGCGATAGAGAGCTAGTGCTTCCCAGCAGTGAATGTCGATATCGCATTCCTTGAAGTTCCCTTATCAGACCTAGTGATCTATGGGGCAGATGATGTAAAGTTCATCTGTTTCTAAGACCTACGGATAACGAGGGTGTCACGTGGCCAGCACAACGACCAACCGTCTTTGCTTTTTCTCCAACTAATGTCAGTTATCCACTAGAGCTGGATGGACTCAGAGGCCCATTAAAGATCCTGAAAGTGAAAATCCCAGTCTTCACGAGGTTCAAACCCCGGGTCCCCGGTTCGGAAACCAAGGGCTTTAACACTCAGCCACCGCGCCTGCTATCGTCAACATTATCAGCACACATTTTCCATTGCTGCTTGAGACATCAAATCACTGCGGGTCTTTGTGATCCAGCATATGGTTCCAACATATGGTATTGCTCCAGCATAGGGTTCCAGCACATGATTCCAGCATATGGTTTAAGCATATGATTGCAGAATATAGTTCCAGCAAATGGTTCCAGCATATGGTTCCAGCAAACGGTTCCAGCATGTGGTTCCAGCATATGGTTCCAGTAAATGTTTCCAGCATATGATTCTAGAATATGGTTCCTGCATATGGTTCCAGGTGAAAACTTCTGAACGTTAGAACGTCACTGCCTTTAAGTTTTGTCCAAGTTACCTCCCCTCTATCTTCTGCTCCTTGGTGTCTTACTCGTTGTGGTCTTTGCCTATAGGTCCGCGGTCATTCTGACTCCGTGCCCCATTATCTGCAAAAGTCAGTTGCGCATTCTAAATACATAGGATTAGAGACTTTCCAGTATTCCGAAGTATCGCTCTTAGCGTTAAACCTGAATTTCGTGCATTAACGTGTTTCAGGGCGAATAGGAGAGTTCTCTTTTTTTAATTTCATTTTCAGCTCACAATATTCGGCCTCTCGTTTTTATATCCTGAAGCCAAGGCCACTGAAAGCGTGTGTTTTCCGAAGACAATTAATGTCATACACGATCTGAAGGAGTAGATCTAAGTCCAGCCATCCTCACCCCCTTCTCGTACAGCAGAGATTTATTGTATTCTCTGCCCCCACACTTTCACTCCCCACTTCCATCCCCCTAACGTTCCACACACCACACACACACACAGAGTCCCCCCCTCTCTTAGTGTACTCTTTTGTCCCCGGACGTGCAGTGATGGATGTCCCAATGCGCTCCGTACATTAAAGCGAGAAAAACGAAAAGGTGATCGATGTTGAATGTAAGATAATGACTGGCATTCACCGGACACCTTAATGCAATAAATGACCAAGTCTGATTTCTCTAACCCCCTTCCCCCTCCTTTACCTCCCATCTCTCCCCAACCCTAAAACCACCAAATGCGTCCTATTTCTCTTCACGCACAGTCTCTAGCCATTACCCAGAATTCTCTACCCCAATGTCCTATAAGTCTCACTTTACCTTTTCTTTTTTTCCTTGTAACAGTTCGTGTCCAAAAATATAAATGTGGTATTTGGTGACATCTAATTGCTCTCTCTCACTCTCTCTCTCTCTCTTGTATTATCCCCAGCACACTTCTCTTATTCACGATTCTTCATAGATTCGGAGATGAATGAAAGACATTCATTAATCCGACAGAATGAACTTTTTCCTGCATTGAACAGCTTACCCAACTCTGGGAAATTAATTACCGACCTCAGAGAACTTAAATAACAGCCTGGAGTAAAAATAAAAATAAGCCTTGCTGGTTATAATGATAGTTAGGTCATACTGACAGAAAGGTGGACACAGTGAGACCAGGCCTTCAGTACGTTCACACAAAATAACTCTTAAGATTACACTTTCAGTTGTGATGATTGATTTCTGATTATCATCTATCCTCGTATGATACATCAAATCGAAAGGAAGATAATACGCAGTAAAGAATAAGAAGTCTAAATAGTTTTATTTATAACTTCAATATATTCTACAATTTTTATTCGTATAGAAATATATTTATGAAGCTACACAGATAGTATTAATTAAACGAACCTGATGTCTTGGGTTAAATTGTGTACATGTGATAGCGTTCAGAAAACCCAGATAGAGAAAAGGAAGAACGATATACGAAAGCAAAAGTGGTAGAACAAATTGTAACGAGACAGAATGAAGAAGATACAACGAGAGAAGTGTTGGAGGGGTGAAGGGTTGAAGAGGCGATATGTAGAATTAGGGACTATTGAGATTATGGGAAAAAATGAAATGAGGTAGACAGCGGAGATAAATAAAGAGATAAGAGAGTGAGAGAGAGATAGAGGGCGAGAGAGAGCTTGGGGCATAAAGATAGGGAGATAAAGAGAAATAGAGGTAGAGGAATGAAGAGAAAGAGAGATGGAGAGGGCGAAAGAGAGAAGGGGATAAAGAAAAGAGAGATAAAGAGAGAGGAAGACAAAAAAAGAGATGAAGGAAGAGAGAGAGAGACAAAGAGAGAAGGAGAAGTAGAGAAGAGAAAGAGAGAGAAAGAAAAAGAGAAGATAAAGAGAGGGAGAGAAAAAAGGAGGATTAAAAGAAAGATGGAGAGGGAGGAAGAGAGAGAGAGGGATAAAGAGAGATGGAGGTAGAGGAAAAATAGTGATGGGGTAGAGAGAGGAAGAAAGAGGAGGAGAGAGGGGGTAGAGAGGTAGGGAAAGAGGAATGGGAGAAAGTAAGATAGAGAGAAAGAGAGAGGGTAGAAGATAAAGAGAGTGAGATATAGTGAAAGAAAGGAGGTGGGAGAAAGAGACGGAGAATGAAATGGAGGAAGAGAAAGTGGCAGTGAGGGAGATAACGGTAGAAGGAGGAAGAGATAGAGAGATAGATAAAGATTGGGAGTGAGAAAGAAAGACATACGGAGAGAGAGATTAAAGGAAAGAGAGTGGATCGCCCCCCCCCCCCCAAAAAAAGAGGAGAACAAGGACACAGATGTTACAACTACACAGAGAGAAAGAGAAAGACATATTAACAAAGTCAAGGACACATAGAAAAAGAAAAAGAGCGACATTGACAAAGGGAGAGAGAGTCTGTTGGTCAAGAAATCAAGAGAGAAACAAGAAGGAAGACATTGAAACATTTACTATCACAAGTGTTTCTTTTCACCGCTGAGTCTGGTCATTCATCACTGAAGCAGATTATAGGAAGACTGATGAATTTCTGTTTTTTTTACTTTTTCTTTCCTTTAAACTTTCTCTCCATTAGCATATCTGGGACATTTTTCTCTCTTTGTTTGTATTATCTGTGTGTGTGTATAAGTGATTGTCTCAAGAGATTTTTATTTCTTTTTATAATTTTTTATATAATTTTTTTTCTTGTTTCTAGGGATATGAGTTAAGGATAATATATTAGAATTTTTACAACTAGACCTATTCAGTTCGATTAAGTGCAAGTATTGACCTCATATTTTCTAACAGTTTTAACTCTTTCTCTCCGTAATTATTTACCACATTCTGGTGGAATCAACGTTGGTAACGTCAGTTAGGAGAGAAAGAGTTAAGATTTCAAAGGAAAGTGAAGTATTGGAGAGCTTCATAAAACGGAACAAGCTTTTCTTGTAGAGCGGATACTGAGAAGTCCAACTGCTTTATTAACAGAAAAATTGGTTCCATTAACATTGTTATACTCAACACTGAGGACAACGACAGTGCGATAAAGACTTCCGAGGGAGTTGTTGTTCTGATTCAATGTCTTTAATCTCCACTTCTCCGGGGACAAGGGTTTTTACCTTTGCCTATCCCTTGGTCTGTTGGACCATTGGGGCTCCATGCAAGATTTATCGGCCGTCTTTCTCCAATCCCTATATGTCTTTTGCCTTAGTTAGAACCTCTTTCAATGGCAGTCCCGTCCATTTGTATGTTGTCCTCCCATCGCTTTCTCTGTCTGCCTCTTCTTCTTTTTCCTGGTACTGTCCCCTGAAGGAAGGTCTTTCCGAGCCCCGAAGACCTTTATATTATCTTATCTTATATAATACAGACGTTACTTCAAAAAAGAAGATGATTACGTCCTACGCGTCATGCATTTAGTCATGCATATAACCAATGACTTAAATTCTGCCAAGTCACTGGTTTTCCTGGCTAGCTCAGGCAACCCATTCCATGCTCTAATAGCACTAGGGAAGAAGGAGTATTTGTACAAATTTGTCCTAGTATATGGAACGAGGAATGTGCCTTTATCTTTGTGTCTTTCAGAGTATTTTATTAAATTTTGTTTTTGTATTTGAAGATTATGGTTCAGTGTTTTATGTATGACAATATGGGGACAAGGGTTACTTAGTTAAAAATCTCGACAGTTCGTTGCCAATTTTTTAAATATTGTTTTTTTCTATAATTCATGATCATTTAGACCGTTCATTATTATTATTATTATTATTTTAGGAAATCTCAGCATTTGTGCTTTTCTCTAAGCTTTTTCATCATGGGTATCCCTGGGCTCAATACCTCTTTTTTTTTTTCCTCTTTTGAAGGCTTTCTTTCTTTGTCTCTTTTTGGCGCTCTTTTTTTTTGTTTTTTTGGAAAGATTTTTACATTTTACATGCGTGTTGAGTATGAAATGAATTAAACTATAGCGTGATGTGTAATAAAGTTATACCATAAGTAGTAGATTATAGTAACTTGAAGATTGAACTAACAAATTCTTAGTCCGTCTTGGCCTATTCTGCCCTGGATGATAATCTACATCTACATGTCCTGTTGAAGATCCAATGTAAGTAATAGTTTAAGTCTAACTTTTAGTGAATCTTTGCCGCTTTGAGCTACAATTAATACATTTAAAATATTACAAATTTAAAAAATTGGGTTTCTATTCAATGTCGTTTAACATTAGTGTCTAACCAATATACATTTTTAATCTTCCTATAAAACTTTTTCTCCTTTTTGAAATCCCGAGATGGGGGATTGTCGTTCTTTACCACCAAGGTCTGCAGGAGACTGGTAGAGTTGTTCGGATTGAACATGGTGAATTGTTAAATATTGTTATAACTCTGCCATGCGCACCGCAATCCAGGCTAGTACAGAAAGAAGGTTCGCACTATTAGTGACAAGACTAAGTCGAATGTGGACATGAGAGAGAGAGAACGATTTCCGCCCAAGTGAGAGCTGATGTAAAGATGTTGTGCTCAAGACACGTTGTTCTACATGCATTTGTGATGTCTTGTAAATAAACATCTATGTGCCTCGTTGAGTTGCCTCCCTTAAGTTATCACAATATTTACGTCAATTCTTTTTTTTTTTATATAAAAATCTTTTAAGGTGACATTTTGGACATTAAAATTTATTTAATAACATCTATACAATTTTTAAAACAAAGCAGAATATGCGCTATTCAATTTTAGCACAGACATCAGGGAATCCTTGGGCCTTAGGCCTCTTTTCTTTGCCTCTTTATTTTGGCTTTATATGTCTCTTTTGTGGGCTTTTTATTTATTAATTTTTTTTTTAAATTTAATTTGTATTTGTAAGTTCTCACATTTCACAAACATTGAATCATAAAGAATTAAAGAAAAAAATTGAAACATGATTAACCTATACGTAGTTTCTTTACAAAAATATAATTATAGTAATGAAAATATTATTTAATAGCAAAAGCATACTGCATAACTATTAAAACAACTAATGACAGAAAAATAATACAAGGATTAGCATATCAACAACTACAGAATGATTAGCTAACCGTAAACCAGATGACAAAATAAGGAAATGATGTTGAGTAAATAATATTAAAACAAATAACGTACTTTAGTTGGTATATATTAGTCTGCATGTTAACTAATATTATTTTATTTCGTATTGTATTGTAATTTAATTTTTTTTTAAATTTAGATTTCTGAACCTAGGTTTCGAACTAGATTTCACTCAGTGGATCACACACATTTTAGGGCCGGGCTGAGGATGTGTAGAAACTAAATATAATATATGTAGCTAGGGGGCTCACCAAACAGTTTTATAAGCTTCAACAAAATAAGATCAAAATACACACGAACATGTTTCTCTTTCTCTCACACAAAACCACACACACACACTCACTTATGCATACACACTTGATTGTACTCTACATGTTAATCCAATTTCTCATTGTCCATTATCATGTTAGAGTTATAGATCCTGGCTGGTAAAAAAAAAATGAGTTATGGGCCTTATGTTTTAGCTGATTGGCTGGATAATTGATTGGTCAGGAATTCATTATTGATCCGTAAAAATGGGCTATTTTATTTTTTGGTTGAAGACTGATATTGTATTTTTTTTTATTGTCTTTTAGTTTGGAAATTTTTATTATTCATTACTCGTGCACCACATTTATTACCAAACTACTTTGTATATAAAAAAGTTTGAGATGCTAGAATAAAACTGTACTACCATAGTCAGAAAATATAGATATATTCTATCTATCTATCTATCAGCTTTATGTTAGTTAATCTTAAAATAATAAACCTAAGCAATGAAAAAAAAAATTTTTGTGATAGATTTTTATGCAGATGTGTTCTACTTTGTAAACATATAACTAGAAATAATACACACAATAAAGGTTTATTGTGGATCCTACTCCATAGTACAGTATGCGATATCTATTATAATAACTCAATAGTAGGCCTAAGACGCGTAGAAGATGGGTTTAATTGGGTATTTCCTTAGCGACGCGAAAGTACATTAAAAAGTTAGATCGGCAATAGATTAGAGAAAAAGGAACAAAAGAAGAACCAAAGACCGCTTGTTGTAATTTTGACAACGTCGACTGTGCCCTTCCTTCTGTTATAAAGTTTTGTGTTTCAAAGGCCGGATCAACTTATTTTATACTCTTAGTTCTGTGTATGCCTCAGTTTGATGCCAGGGTGTAACACTGAGTGCTGCAAACTGCCTAAGGGTCATCTGTTCATGTTTGTTCCTCCGGATAATCTCCCGAAGCCTTTCCCATGTTTGGGTATAGCTGGAAAGCAGCGGAGGTTTGAATTCTGATTTTTCCTATACTAAGGAAACGAGACACTCCTGTCAGAAGCTTTTTGGTTTAGGCGCCAGTTACTCTCATTTGCGCCCTTTTTTTTTTCTCAGTTTCACTAGAGCCAGTATCTGAGCCACACATTAAGACCAGGAGTAGGAGTGGTTGTCAGGCGCTATTTGAGACGCCTGCCATTGGAAACATTGAACCCGAGGTGAACATATAACAGGCAATGTCAACCGAGACTGTTACAAGGTAGTGGAGCGCTAATATCCATTACCACTTCCTCCAAAAACAAAATTTTACAGATCCTCCTAACAAGTCCACATAATGTACAATTGTCTTACATAGATCATACACTTCATCTTAAAGCCATTACGCTAATAAGCATTAGTCTATGTCCCTCTTCACCTGCCGTTTTGTACCCTAGTTGGGGGGGTGGGCTTCTATTTATGAAACAACTTCTGTTGACAGTAACACCCCCCCCCCCAGCTGTTTCTCCCACCCCAAAACACACACACGCTTCTCAATTCCATTTCTCTGAGGTACTATAGATGACAAGCGGAGCCACAGCCCACATACTTAAAGTCCGAATACGACCAGCGATTCCAGACTTAAAATATATGAGAATACACCGCATTCGATTCCTCGCATGTTATACACTAAGAAATGACAACACGCCGCAAACGGTATCGAATATATTAATGGCTAATCCAATATCGACCATCATTAGCTTATGATACCATATTGTTAAAACAAAGGCCCCAACTTATGTCACGTGGTCCATGGTGTCTGCTCGAGACTCACTAGTTGTTCGTGTTGGTCAATTAATAGCAATTAAGTCCTGGGTGAGGCATCACTAACTGTAATTTCCCAGGAGTGTGCGTAAGGGCCACGCAGGGGGGAAAAAAACCGGCAGAAGTCGTATTGCTCGCGTCCAAAGACTCTACTGACCTGAGGCACGGACGTAATATTATCTAATGTACTATTGACTAATTGATCTAATGACCAGGCAATTTGGTCTTGTGTATGGGCTACCTGAAAATACGACTTGAGAGAGTTTTAGCAATCTCTATCTATGCACCTATCTATTTATCTATCTATCTATCTATCTATCTATCTATCTATCTATCTATCTATCTATCTATCTATCTGTCTATCTATCTATCTCTACCTCTATCTATCTATCTATCTATCTATCTATCTATCTATCTATCTATCTATCTATCTATCTATCTATCTACTGAATAAAAATATTCCTTTTTTTAAAAAACCTAACATTTATTAGTTATGAAGAGATAAACAATCACTTTTTAAGTTCTATAAAGGATTTTTTGTCTTTGTTTTAAAAAAGTATTTCTAATGTTTTTTTTTGTTACCATTCCTCTAATTAGCTTGCTAACTCTTTCGTGTGTTTAGGAACCTAGACACGGATCTCAAAAAGGCTTTAACGATTTTTCTAGAAATTTGTATAGGTCATGTATACCTATGGAAAAAAAATTACTAACTGGCCACACGGTGAAATTCTGGTTTAACCTGTTTTTTTTTCTTTTTTTTTTTTTCATATCATTATCGGCTTAAAATAAAATTTATCTATTATGAACAGCTTTCAGTGAGAATTTCCGCATGTAATCAGTAAAATGTTAAATATAACAAGAAAAAGATTTTTAAAATATATTTTTAAAAAAGGAAATACCTCCATTTTAATTTTAATTAATACACTTAAAATATTATATAACACTTTTTAAAAAATAATTTTAAACATTTTGGCTCCGTTCGGGTATTAAACCCGTGACAGCGTCAGCTGCTCGAACTTAGGAATTCTCTGATTCCGCCAACGAGGAAGGCAAACTTTTGTGATTGTTTATTGGTATGTTTATTATAGATCTAACAATAGACCTAAAAGTCTGATTTAGAACTTTGTATATCTGGTCTAGATCTACTTCTAGATCTAGAATCTAGATGTAATCTACATTAGAATTACATAAAAATATAAGCAACCGATGAATGAAATTCAATGAAATTGAAGCAACTTTAAATTTACTCAGTTATACGTTAAAACGACTGACTACGCCATGCTGGCTCTAGACCTAGATATTGTCTCCAGCCAAATTTACATTAATTTATTTTTTACTTTAAGAACTATAACGGTCAGACTGGAGTTTTCTCGTGTGGTCAACGAGCTAGCAATTCTTTTGTCAGCGATTTAGGAAAATCGTTAGAGTCGTTTTTGAGATCAGCGTCCAGCTTCCAGGGTTCCATGACTTGAATAGAGCTCTTATAAAAATAGAAGTTCATGAAAATTGTTAGTACTGTCTTGTGTACAATACTGCCTTTTTATTGTTTCCGAGTCTCCAAACTGGAATGTACTCTGAGTACATTTACATAAGGGCGTAACTAGTTTGTTTGTTTTTTCAGTGAAAGAGGTGGAAATTGGAGCGGGTAAAAATGTTCCATTTTATTTAAAATCTATCATTCAATAGTTGTTGAGAGCAAAGTGATCAATAGTAAAGATCACTATTTCGTATTGGGATGGTGAATTATATATGTATATTCATTGAAATTCTACACCGAGCATCAAATATCTTAGAAATCAAAACCTTGGACAAAGTTCTTAACATTGATGTTTTTTCTTTATTGAAAGAAGAGAAACAAAATACTGCAGAAAGTAAAAAAGTAAAAAAAAAATATTTACATATTTTGAAAGAATTAGTGTTTTTATATAACAAAGAAGTTATATTAAAACTTATTTTGTACTCACTTTAGTCCGAAGGAAAGTACTAGTGGAGGGGCTTGTCCCCACCCGATCACTCCCTAATTCCCAAGGATGGCTGAGAAAGGGGGATCGTAACCTTGAGTTCACAGAAACGAAATACCGTAAATGTGCAGTTCTACCCTGTAGTAAATAAATATTTATTGAAGACAAATCCTGTTCTTTTTTTTTATCAACTACACACAATCTTGTCACGTGACTAAAATAACTTCCTCTTCTTCGTTCTGAAAATGCTTTAGGGTTCAGACAATTAGTCTTATATCTTACAGGAAATGTGCAGTGATTTCCAGATCAGGCAGATCTCCATACAGTTTTGTTTTTCTATGAGGTGTTTTTGGGTTATTATCTTCACCTGGATTATATGCAGCTCTCAAGGACGTGCTCGGCATGCATGATGGGACAATGTTCCCTAAGTTTATAGTTCCATGTTCCCAAACAGGTTTTGTCTCATTCTAGAGTACGTTTAGGAAGAGAAAAAGGATTCATTCATCATGTAATAATCGATAGTTTTATAGAATCGTTTCAATCAAACCTTTTATCGACTCACTCTGTTGATCTGTCTGTATGTCTGGTACAATATTTGTACACGCTATTTTTTCCCACATACATTCTTGTTTCAAGTTCACGCTTTGCGGAGCGCTGCATTGTAGCTTACAAAACAAGAATCAATGTTTAAATTTAACCAATTAGTTAACTTATTATTGGTAATTATTTATTTTAATTGGCGTTGAAAAAGGAAAATAATAGCTACTTATCTTCTTCTTATCTTATATAATACAGACGTTACTTCGAAAAAGAAGATGATTACGTCCTACGTGTCATGCATTTAGTAGAGAGAGATATGGCTGTATATATGGAGCTATTCCCCCTGATTACGTTTTGTACTCCCACTTCCCATTCTTAGATCACAATGAAAGTTTTTCACAATAATTCAAAGTTGATGACATTACATGAACCAATACAAAAATAATTAACCACTTAGTTAATCAATTAGTGGTAAGTAATTTTTATTCATATAGAAAAAGGGAGCTTATTCCTGCAGTATTGAGATGCATCCTTGTGATTTGGCTTTTTGTTTTATTAGATGTGATTTCCGTTTTCTTTACATTGTGACGAGTTTGTCCCCACCAGAACAAAAGACGTTGGTTCAGTTAACTTGTAGATTAAAAAGGTGATGGCTCCAGTGACGGTCTAATCATACAGTTAAAGAACTGTAGAGTACTAAAGAACTGGTTTCTTTTTTTTGTTTTATGGTTGAAGTGACAAGAGGGATGATAAGTGTTGTTACATTTAAAGTCAAGAAGAGTTAGTTCCCTTTAGTACATTATGTAAGTCTTCATTGACTGTGTTCAATTGCCACTTTCTCTACTTTGGGCTGACCAGTAGACCTTAGTTTAAACAATTGCAATGTTGATATAATTCCTTTATGTTGTTGTGCTCTGACCTTGTTACTCAAGAGGTGTGTGCTACTAAAATGGAAATGTGTTTTTTTTTCTATAACGAGCAAAGTAGATTGTATTTATTTATGTTAGTAATCAGTTGGTTTCTGTAACTCTATCTACTTCATATATAGTTTGAAAAATATCCTCCCCTGTATGTGTATCTAGTAAACACTGTATTTGTTATGACATGCTTAGGATTTAGTTATTTGTTTCAGGAATAGGGGGAAAGTTTTACTTAGCGACGATGACAGACGTTTTTCATTTAGGGCAGTGAAAATAAGAAGTTAAATGCAGACGGCTAGTAACAGAGGACATTAGACGGGTCCCTTCTTGAGGATTAAAAAGTGTTTCCTATTTTAACACTAGTGTCGACTACCTATCTTGATTGTTTTGGTATTTCGCAGGGGCTTGAAGGTTACCTCCTGTTTATTTCAGTGTTTGTATTTGACACGGCGGAAGAGCCACAACACTTTCATCCTTAATCTTCCGAATGGAAGACATTGCCATTAATTCATCAATTAATATTCTAAAGACCAGTTTAGGGTTGAGTGGTATTTAAAAGACAAACTTTTGATTTGAGACCAGACGGTAGTGTTCCACAGTGATGACAGTCATTTGAACTTTTATTTTTTTTTAAATTTTATTCTGTTGACCTATGAGAATACGGCCTTTATTTCCTTATTTATTTATGAATTATTTTTTTATTTGTAAATAAACTCCTTATTATTATTTGTTTAACTGCCACTTTGCTAAGTCCATTATTTGAAGGTCTCAGTAAGTTATATAGCTAGATGCGGAGACGTAAAGCCCAGGAGAATGGAGAGATGTGCTAGGGCAGGTCAGGGGGGCTCAAAGGGCAGTAACGGATGGATGATAGTTGTTAGCCAGGATAGTATAGTATGGGACCGGTAAGTACCGCAGGACTAACTTGCCAGTACAGCAGAAGTCACTGGTCTTATGATCTAATCTTATAACAAGACTAATAAGAATAGAAATAATAATAAGGATTGTCTCATAGTACAAACATTAACGTGGAATGCAGTATTTCACGAGGTCCCAGCTGTGACCTACATATTTGGCCACATCCAGTGCAGAAATAACGGTTGTCTTCCGGTAGTCGGTTTAGGTTTTCTTTCCGTTGTCTACGTCTGTCCTGGGCTGTCTGCTGGTCACAGCCGTCTCAGACTTCCGGGCAAATGTGAAGGACATTCTGAGTGGTACAAACCTGCGCAAGACAATTATCACTTTAATAATGTCTAACCGCCATCACATCGAGTATATTATTATACAAGGGAACTAACTAGAATATTTAGATTGCCGTAGCACATTGTCTTACAACGAACAACATAATTATAATCAATACAAATGAAACAAACTCACAAAAACTTTTGATTAAATGTTTAATATGTTTGTATTTTTAAAGCTACAATAAATTAATTTTTTAAAAAAGGTAGATAACAATTAAAAAGGTTTACGAATTGATGGGATAGACTGAAGAGTTAAGTGCACATGTTTTAAGGACAAAAATGACTATAAAAGAAAAAACAAATGTCGGAACGAAATGTGACATGTATGCGTGCAAGAAACTTGTTTGACCTATAACCCTGTGCGAGGTTAGAGTTCAGTCAAAACAAGCCAAATCCAAATAAACGTATTTACGTAAATAGACGAACCAAACAAAAAAAAATGTAGAAGTTGGCAGCCGTATAAAAAGCAATGCTTGAATGGAAGCTTTGAAAAATGAATTCTGGAAAATGAAAGCTTTGAATATATACAATGAAATTAGAGTTTAGAAAGTAAATTTAACTAAAGATAGAGGGGGTTATGCGACTGTAGTGATGAGTTTAAGATACAGCTACTGTATATCGTTGGTTTTATTTTTTTTATACGAGTTTATAAACTTACAGTTGGCATCTAAGCCAGATTTTTGTTTCATGTTAAATTGAAAAGATTTTTTTAAATATAATTTCAACGCAACGCATTGTAAATAACTTTGACACGTTTTTTTATAAAGAGAAATAAATTATCGCAATGCATTTTATATGTGCTTATAATTGTTACTGATGTATCAATATTCATATATAATATATATATATAATAGTTTTAAATTATTTTCTTTCGGGCTGAAAAACATTTTATTCAAACATGCTGCTACTGGATATATAATGTACAACTCCCCTTACTTTAAGTCTCTCGATAGAATGTTACAATGTGGACAAACGGTACCAAATAGAAGAGCGTGTTATGAAGTTTGAAAATTAAAAAGGGAATGTACTATCTCATATGTCTTTTAGAACTATCTGCGACCTACATATTTTTCTATAATCCAACCAAACAAAGCCGTTGTTATAGTATCTATATAATGTTGCGTCAAGCTGAAAATAATAGCGATATAAGATCTTTCAGGCCTATGAATTATTATGCTTACTAGCAAACTGAAATGTAGGCCTATAATTATGCACACAAATTTACGTTCAAGTCATACTAATAAAAATAGTTATGAAAATGAATTATTATTATTAGCGAGTTATGTAATATCAAGATTAAGATAATAGGGTCAATGATTAAAAGTATTGGGACATGGATAGGTATGGATAGGTATGGATAGGTATGGATAGATATGGATAGGTATGGATAGGTATGGATAGTTATGGATAGGTATGGATAGGTATGGATAGGTATGGATAGATATGGATAGGTATGGATAGTTATGGATAGGTATGGATAGGTATGGATAGACACCAAGAAGTAAAATTCTAAATCCAGACAAAAATATTTACTTTGAGTATTTGAATTAAAGGTGCAGGCAAAGGGGAAAAAATGTGATACAGGACACGACACACGCACTCTAGCAGACACACACAGTACAAGACACACACGCAATCTACAGACACACACAATACACGACACACACGCACTCTAGCAGAAACACACAGTACAAGACAAACACGCACTCTAGCAGAAACACAAAGTACAAGACAAACACGCACTCTAGCAGAAACACAAAGTACAAGACAAACACGCACTCTAGCAGACACACACAGTACAAGACAAATACGCACTCTAGCAGACACACAAAGTACAAGACAAACACGCACTCTAGCAGAAACACAAAGTACAAGACAAACACGCACTCTAGCAGAAACACAAAGTACAAGACAAATACGCACTCTAGCAGAAACACAAAGTACAAGACAAACACGCACTCTAGCAGAAACACAAAGTACAAGACAAACACGCACTCTAGCAGAAACACAAAGTACAAGACAAACACGCACTCTAGCAGACACACAAAGTAAAAGAGTACACGCTTTCTAGCTGAGAGTCAATACACGCAGTACAAGACACACGTCCTTTAAGAGACACACACAGTACAAGACACGCACACTCTAGTCCAACACACAACCACGAGTAAGGGCCTATACCTTCTTGCCTTTATAAGTTCAATGAACGTAACAATGAATAACTAAAGGGAGGTCTTAAGCCCGAAGCGTGCAGGAGTAGTGCACAAACCTTTTTGGTATGGACGTCAAATACATTTAATGTGTTTACCGGACTCAACCCCGAGAACAATCCAAGAATCCAGTGGAATCAAATATCTACAGCACTATTACGCACCCTGGGCACAAGTATCAAGGGGCTGGATAGAACATTGCTATATGTGGCCCGCAGGTCGTAGTTTTAGCGAAAATTGGTGTGAGCAGACATATAATTGTATAGACTTGTTTGTCCCAAGTAAAACCTCTTTTTAAAAATTAAAAAAATAATCTTTTTTTAAAATGCTATTTTAATAAATCAAGTTGCTAAAATGTTTCTATATGAAATATAAAATAAAATCATTCTAAAATATATAATAATAATTAAGATGTTCCTCTCTCTCTCTTTCTCTCTCTCTCTCTCTCTCTCTCTCTCTCTCCCTCAGCCATGGATATATCAGATCGTGTCTACAACTCACTCTTAAGTAATTTAAAAATCTAATTCATGTAATTGTTTCTTACATTTTCTATGTTCTAAGAAGTAGATAATCACAATATAAAATGATATCAATCTACACTCGCAACCATGAACATTGAACATTGAAAAGTATTTACGTCAGTTTAAGAGCAAGATAATGTGACCTAGTTAACAATAAGAGAGATAAACGACAATAATAATTAGCGAAGCCAAAAAAAAAAAGGATTATCTTTTCTTGACAGCTGTTGAAAGTCCAGACCAAAACAATATAAAAAATTTACGGGAGATAACAATGAAATTTACAACTAAATTAGTTACGAATGAGTTATGTAACTTGACAATGTTTGCTATGAAATAAAAAAAAATTATCAGTAATTTTTAGAGTTATTAAATGTAAAAAAAAAATATATTTATCTCTCAGCATCTTTTATGACCAGCATCTACAAAAGTAAGCTATTATGATTTAAACATGGTTTAAAACATCACAGGTTAAGCCAGGCAGAAATAAAGATTTACCATCACAGCTTTAGATCTATCTATCTATCTATCTATCTATCTATCTATCTATTTATCTATCTATCTATCTATCTATTTATCTATTTATCTATCTATCTATCTATCTATCTATCTATCTATCTATCTATTTATCTATTTATCTATCTATCTATCTATCTATTTATCTATTTATCTATTTATCTATCTATCTATCTATCTATCTATCTATCTATCTATTTATCTATCTATCTATCTATCTATCTATCTATCTATCTATCTATCTCTACCTCTATCTATCTATCTATCTATCTATCTATCTATCTATCTATCTATCTATCTGTCTACTGAATAAAAATATTCCTTTTTTTAAAAAAAAACTAACATTTATTAGTTATGAAGAGATAAACAATCACTCTATAAGTTGTATAAAGGATTTTTTGTCTTTGTTTTAAAAAAAGTATTTCTAATGTTTTTCTTGCTACCATTCCTCTATTTAGCTTGCTAACTCTTCGTGTGTTTAGGAACCTAGACACGGATCTCAAAAAGGCTTTAACGATTTTTCTAGAAATTTCTATAGGTCATGTATACCTATGGAAAGAAAATTACTAACTGGCCACACTGTGAAAATTCTGGTTTAACCGTTTTTTTTTTTTTTTTCATATCATTATCGGCTTAAAATAAAATGTAATCTATTATGAACAGCTTTCAGTGAGAATTTCCGCATGTAATCAGTAAAATGTTAAATATAACAAGAAAAAGATTTTTAAAATATATTTTTAAAAAAGGAAATACCTCCATTTTAATTTTAATTAATAAACTTAAAATATTATATAACACTTTTTAAAAAATAATTTTAAACATTTTGGCTCCGTTCGGGTATTAAACCCGTGACAGCGTCAACTGCTCGAACTTAGGAAATTTCTGATTCCGCCAACGATGAAGGCAAACTTTTGTGATTGTTTATTGGTATGTTTATTATAGATCTAACAATAGACGTAAAAGTCTGATTTAGAACTATTTATATCTAGTCTAGATCTACTTCTAGATCTATAATCTAGATGTAGTCTTCATTAGAATTACATAAAAATATAAGCAACGGATGAATGAAATTCAATAAAATTGAAGCAACTTTAAATTTACTCATACGTTAAAACGACTGACTACGCCATGCTGGCTCTAGACCTAGATATTGTCTCCAGCCAAATTTACATTTATTTATTTTTTACTTTAAGAACTATAACGGTCAGACTGGAGTTTTCTCGTGTGGTCAACGAGCTAGCAATTCTTTTCTCAGCGATTTAGGAAAATCGTTAGAGTCGTTTTTGAGATCAGCGTCCAGCTTCCAGGTTCCATGAAGGAGTGACTTGAATAGCGCTCTTATAAAAATAGAAGTTCATGAAAATTGTTAGTACTGTCTTGTGTACAATACTGCCTTTTTATTGTTTCCGAATCTGGATCTATATCTCCAAACTGGAATTTTCTGTACTCTCAGTACATTTACATAAGGGCGTAACTAGTTTGTTTGTTTTTTCAGTGAAAGAGGTGGAAATTGGAGCGGAGTAAAAATGTTCCATTTTATTTAAAATCTATCATTCATTAGTTATTGAGAGCAAAGTGATCAATAGTAAAGATCACTATTTCGTATTGGGATGGTGAATTATATATGTATATTCATTGAAATTCTACACCGAGCATCAAATATGAATGTCTATCTCTTAGAAATCAAAGAAATAAAAGAATAGACAAAAGCAATCCATATTTTTGATGGTCTTAGCCGACCCCTGGCAAATCGTCATTCGACCCCCAAGGGGGTCGCGATCCACGGGTTGAGAACCCCTGCATTACATGAACCAATTAAAAAAAAATAACCACTTAGTTAATCAATTAGTGGTAAGTAAGTAATTTTGATTCATATAGAAAAAGGCAGCTTATTCCTGCAGTATTGAGATGCATGCTAGTGATTTTGCTATTCTTTTTATTAGATGTGATTTCCGTTTTGTTTACATTGTGAAGAGTTGTGTCCCCACCAGAACAAAAGACGGTGGTTCAGTTAACTTGTAGATTTAAAGGTGATGGCTCCAGTGACAGTCTAGTCTTACAGTTAAAGAACTGTAGAGTACTAAAAAACTGGTTTCTCTATTTGTTTTATGGTTGAAGTGACAAGAGGGATAATAAGTGTTGTTACTTTTAATGTCAAGAAGAGTTAGTCCCTTTAGTACATTATTTAAGTCTTCATTGACTGTGTTCAATTGCCACTTTCTCTACTTTGGGCTGACCAGCGGACCTTATTTTAAACTATGCAATGTTGATATAATTCATGTGTGTTGTTGTGCTCTGACCTTGTTACTCAAGAGGTGTGTGCTACTGAAATGGAAATGTGGTTTTTTTCTATAACGAGAAAAGTAGATTAGTAGACTAATAAGAAACCAGTTGGTTTCTGTAAATCAATCTACTTCATCTCTAGTTTCAAAAATATCTGCAAATATCTGGAACACTGCACTTGTTATGACATGCTTAGGATTTAGTTATTTGTTTCGGAAATAAGGGGAAAGTTTTACTTAGCGACGATGACGTAAAGTTTGTTAAAAAGTAAGAACGCTCTATTCGACACTATAAACAAGACGTTTTTCATTAAGGCAGTGAAAATAAGAAGTTATATCCAGACGGCTAGTAACCGAGGACATTAGACGGGTCCCTTCTTGAGGATTAAAAGTGTTTCCTATTTTAATACTAGTGTCGACTACCTATCTTGATTGTTTTGGTATTTTGCCGGTGTTTGAAGGTTACCTCCTGTTTATTTCATTGTTATTTGACACGATGGAAGAGCCACAACACACTCATCCTTAATCTTCCGAATGGAAGACATTGCCATTAATTCATCAATTAATATTCTAAAGACCAGTTTAGGGTTGAGTGGTATTTAAAAGGCAAACTTTTGATTTGAGACGAGACAGTAGTGTTACTCAGTGATGACAGTCATTTGAATTTTTATTTTTTTTTATTTTATTGTGTTCACCTATGAGAATACGGCCTTTATTTCCTTATTTATTTATGGATTATTTTTTTTATTTGTAAATAAACTCCTTATTATTATTTGTTTAACTGCGACTTTGCTAAGTCCATTATTTGAAGGTCTCAGTAAGTTATATAGCTAGAGGCTGGGACGTATAGCCCAGGAGACATCAGAATGGAGAGATGTGCTAGGGCAGGTCAGGGCGCTCCATGGGCAGTAACGGATGGATGATAGTTGTTAGCCAGGATAGTATAGTATGGGACCGGTAAGTACCACTGGTCTTATGATCTAATCTTATAACAAGACTAATAAGACTAATAAGAATTCCACAGGAGTAGCTTGCCAGTACAGCGAAACTCACTAGTCTTATGATCTAATCTTATAACAAGACTAATAAGACTAATAAGAATTCCACAGGAGTAACTTGCTAGTATAGCGAAAGTCACTGGTCTTATGAAGTAGTCTTATAACAAGACTAATAAGAATTCCACAGGAGTAGCTTGCCAGTACAGCAGAAGTCACTGGTCTTATGATCTAATCTTATAACAAGACTAATAAGACTAATAAGAATAGAAATAATAATAAGGATTTTCTCATAGTACAAAGATTAACGAGGAATGCAGTATTTCACGAGGTCCCAGCTGTGACCTACATATTTGGCCACATCCAGTGCAGACATAACGGTTGTCTGCCAGAGGTCGGTTTAGGTTTTCTTTCCGTTGTCTACGTCTGTCCTGGGCCGTCTGCTGGTCACAGCCGTCTCAGACTTCCGGGCAAATGTGAAGGACATTCTGAGTGGTACAAACCTGCGCAAGACAATTATCACTTTAATAATGTCTAACCGCCATCACATTGAGTATATTATTATACAAGGGAACTAACTGAAATATGACAGACTATGGTAGCATTGCGCTTATAACGAAAAACATAATTATAATCAATACAAATGAAACAAACTCACAAAAACTTTTGATTAAATGTTTAATATGTTTGTATTTTTAAAGCTACAATAAATTAATTTTTTAAAAAAGGTAGATAACAATTAAAAAGGTTTACGAATTGATGGGATAGACTGAAGAGTTAAGTGCACATGTTTTAAGGACAAAAATGACTATAAAAGAAAAAAACAAATGTCGGAACGAAATGTGACATGTATGCGTGCAAGAAACTTGTTTGACCTATAACCCTGTGCGAGGTTAGAGTTCAGTCAAAACAAGCCAAATCCAAATAAACGTATTTACGTAACTTGACGAACCAAACAAAAAAAAAATGTAGAAGTTGGCAGCCGTATAAAAAGCAATGCTTGAATGGAAGCTTTGAAAAATGAATTCTGGAAAATGAAAGCTTTGAATATATACAATGAAATTAGAGTTTAGAAAGTAAATTTGACTAAAGATAGAGGGGGTTATGCGACTGTAGTGATGAGTTTAAGATACAGCTACTGTATATCGTTGGGTTTATTTTTTTCATACGAGTTTATAAACTTACAGTTGGCATCTAAGCCAGATTTTTGTTTAATGTTAAATTGAAAAGATTTTTTAAAATATAATTTCAACGCAACGCATTGTAAATAACTTTGACACGTTTTTTTATAAAGAGAAATAAATTATCGCAATGCATTTTATATGTGCTTATAATTGTTACTGATGTATCAATATTCATATATAATATATATATATATATAATAGTTTTAAATTATTTTCTTTCGGGCTGAAAAACATTTTATTCAAACATGCTGCTACTGGATATATAATGTACAACTCCCCTTACTTTAAGTCTCTCGATAGAATGTTACAATGTGGACAAACAGTACAGAATAGAAGAGCGTGTTATGAAGTTTGAAGATTAAAAAGGGAATGTACTATCTCATATGTCTTTTAGAACTATCTGCGACCTACATATTTTTCTATAACCAACCAAACAAAGCCGTTGTTATAGTATCTATATAATGTTGCGTCAAGCTGAAAATAATAGCGATATAAGATCTTTCAGGCCTATGAATTATTATGCTTACTAGCAAACTGAAATGTAGGCCTATAATTATGCACACAAATTTACGTTCAAGTCATACTAATAAAAATAGTAATGAAAATGAATTATTATTATTAGCGAGTTATGTAATATCAAGATTAAGATAACGGGGTCAATGATTAAAAGTATTGGGACATGGATAGGTATGGATAGCTATGGATAGTTATGGATAGATATGGATAGGTATGGATAGGTATGGATAGTTATGGATAGGTATGGATAGGTATGGATAGTTATGGATAGGTATGGATAGACACCAAGAAGTAAAATTCTAAATCCAGACAAAAAATATTTACTTTGAGTATTTGAATTAAAGGTGCAGGCAAAGGGGAAAAAAATGTGATACAGGACACGACACACGCACTCTAGCAGACACACAAAGTACAAGACAAACATGCACTCTAGCAGACACACACAGTACAAGACAAACATGCACTCTAGCAGACACACACAGTACAAGACACTCACGCACTCTAGCAGACACACAAAGTAAAACAGTACACACATGTACTCTACAGACACACACAGTACAAGACACATACGCAATCTCGCAGACACACAATACAAGACACACGCTTTCTAACTGAGAGTCAATACAAGCAGTACAAGATACACGTCCTGTAAGAGACACACAGTACAAGACACGCACACTCTAGTCCAACACACAACCACGAGTAAGGGCCTATACCTTCTTGCCTTTATAAAAGTTCTATGAACGTAACAATGAATAACTAAAGGTAGGTCTTAAGCCCGAAGCGTGTAGGAGTAGTGCACCAACCTTTTTGGTATGGACGTCAAATACATTTTATGTGTTACCGGACTCGTCCTCGAGAACAATCCAAGAATCCAGTGGAACCAAATATCTACAGCACTATTACGCACCCTGGGCACAAGTATCAAGGGGTTGGATAGAACATTGCTATATGTGGCCCACAGGTCGTAGTTTGAGCGAAAATTGGTGTGAACAGACATATAATTGTATTGACTTGTTTGTCCCAAATAAAACCTCTTTTTGAAAACCAAAAAAATATAATCTTGTTTTTAAATGCTATTTTAATAAATCAAGTTGCTAAAATGTTTCTATATGAAATATAAAATAAAATCATTCTAAAATATATAATAATAATTAAGATGTTCCTCTCTCTCTCTCTTTCTCTCTCTCTCTCTCTCTCTCTCAGCCATGGATATATCAGATCGTGTCTACAACTCACTCTTAAGTAATTTAAAAATCTAATTCATGTAATTGTTTCTTGCACTTTCTATGTTCTAAGAAGTAGATAATCACAATATAAAATGATATCAATCTACACTCGCAACCATGAACATTGAACATTGAAAAGTATTTACGTCAGTTTAAGAGCAAGATAATGTGACCTAGTTAACAATAAGAGAGATAAACGACAATAATAATTAGCGAAGCCAAAAAAAAAAAGGATTATCTTTTCTTGACAGCTGTTGAAAGTCCAGACCAAAACAGTATAAAAAATTTACGGGAGATAACAATGAAATTTACAACTAAATTAGTTACGAATGAGTTATGTAACTTGACAATGTTTGCTATGAAATAAAAAAAAAATTATCAGTAATTTTTAGAGTTATTAAATGTAAAAAAAAATATATTTATCTCTCAGCATCTTTTATGACCAGCATCTACAAAAGTAAGCTATTATGATGTGAACATGGTTTAAAACATCACAGGTTATGCCAGGCAGAAATAAAGATTTACCATCACAGCTTTAGATCTAGTCTATTATGCCTTCGGTCAATACAACGTTTAGTCTTATTCTAGATGGCATATATCGGACACCAAAACAATTCATACGTGATAGACTTAAGACAAAAATGTGGGGGTTTGACCAAAAATAAAAAATTAAAATACAAGCAAAAATATTTTGACATGTTTGATAAAAAGATGTTTTTTTTGTTCGCGAGATGAAATGCTTCATTCTTTAGAGGCCGCAGAAGTCCCTTGGCCTTCGGAGGCGTCTTCGGGGACGTCGGGCTCATCTCCTGGTCCCTGTGAGGCTTTGGCGAAGGAGATGAGGACCATGGAGAGTTCGTCCTTGTCGATGCGGCCGTCGTGGTTGAGGTCACACTCCCGGAGGAGGATGTCCTTGAACTCTTCAATGTCGTCAGCGTCGTAGTCCTAGATCGGGAAAAACCAGAAGTTTAAAAATAGTTTGTTTTTCTTGTGATGTTTTGTAAATATGAGACCTAACTATAGGTATGTTCTAATCATTCGATAAAAGATGGCCAGATCTAGATCACGTGGTGCAGTAGTCGGTAACGACATTTGTGGCAGAGTGACAAGATCCCCTTGTATCAAGGAGGGTTTGAGTTCGAATACAGACTGAGACTGGGTATACTAATCAACTAAACGTAGCTGAAGCCTCCTCCCCCCTCCCCCCCCCCCCTCCCGCGGGTGCCACCCCAAGATGTCCACTATAGAAATTCAATTCTAGCCACTGAGCAAGCTAAAGCATGAAAGATACGCTATACGAACGCAATTCAACCTCACAAAAAAGTAAATTATTATTAAGGATACATAGCAAAAGAACTAGAAAAACGATAACGGAAATAAAACGAAGAGCTAATAAACGGAAATTGAAGGATAAAAAAAAAACACTGAAATTTTCGTTTTCGACTAAATTTACTGTCATATTTATTTATTTTTATATTTCTATTTCAGTTTCAGTTTCAATGTAATTGTCGATTGAACTGTGGACGTTTCTGGTTCGCCTAATGACATCTCTGCTCAACTTTCTGAAATATGAAATGAACCAGCAAGAATCAAAAGGGGAAACTTTAACCAGAGTTGAAACTCATGTTCTAGCTAACACTTTCTTTAACTCTTACTCTCCGTAATTATTTACCACTTTCTGGTGGAATCAACGCTGGTATCGTCAGTTAGGAGAGAAGGAGTTAATACGTCATACTTATGATGAGTAAGAGAACGAAAGTTTGGAACATTTGTATTCAATAATATCTTCATGTTAATTTATATTCCGAGCCCTGAGGCTTGGGGTCAGGTGGTGCCCAACGAGTCTCTGTGTCAGAATGCAGTATTACCTCCTGGACCAGCTCCATCAGATCCTTGAGGAAGCCGTGTAACTCTTCGTCCTCAATGCTCTTGTTGCCGTCCTGGAAAATTAAAAACAAGAAACAATCAAAGAGAGATAATCCATTAAATACAAAGCTCTAAAGAAAGGAGCATAGTTACTTCACATGATTTGAAAGTATTATCGATTAGAACTCTAGACAAACAAAAGTCGCGAATAGAAATGAATTATTTAAGTACAGTAAAAGCTAAATTTAAACAAAATCATCAAATTAAAATTAGATTTATCCTCAAATTTTTGGTGCTCAATTAGGAAGTTTTATCAGTCTCCAATCTCCACTTCACAGGAGAATTAAAAATACAAAGGCTACCAAGTTGCAAATAAAATAGTTCATAATATAAATTACTTTCTATATCTGAATATCGGAATCGTAATTGGAATAGCAGGCTCAAAGCTTTACACAATAATTAGATGCTTGATTCTAATTACTTAGAATTGACATTTAGGAAAATTATAATATTCAGGGTAAACCCTTTTTTTTTTTGATGGTTGTACAATACTCAAGCAGTATTCCAAAAATGGTTTTAATGATTTTTGATATTGTGCTGTTTTAAGTAAGATGAAAAGAAAATGTGTGTTTATTTGTGTTTATATATGTATGGAGAGCATGTGTATATGTTATGTGTAAGTATATTTGTGTATTTACTTTTATTCCCGGTTAGCTATTAGTTTTTTTATATGCTATTCTGATATCACATTTTTGGCTCTGAATAATCCATCACATCTGATGGTTTCAGGAATTATTCGGTATGAGGGTGAGGTCATGCATGTATTAGTGTGTAAATATTGGTGTGTATTTACTTTTATATCTTTGCTTTTAAATAATAATAATATTATTATTATTATTATTATTATTTTGTTAAGTAAGGGTTTGACCCAATGGGGGTGTTACATAGCAAAGAAGTGTTGTTGTTTGTGTTTGTGTGTGTGACATTTATAATCAAGGTTGGAGAGGCTCGTGGAGCTTTATTAGTAATGGGTACTATTTTAAAAAAAAGTAATAAATAAATAGAAATACGCACAGATACTATATTACTATATTTTTATCTTTTCAGTCTGTGGTGTTTCTAACAGAACTCCAGGACCTCTCGGTGTCAACTGGTGAAGATTAATTGTTCCGGGACTTCATTGGGGAAAAATTATCGCCAGACCAGACAATTTGTAAAGAATAATCAATCTTAGATTATGTATAGTCCTCTTAACTCCTTATGAGCTCACTGTAATGCTGTTTGGCCTAAGTCCTGGGTTGACGATAAGTTAACATCTGGAAATCGTACCGGTCTGTCCACTTGTAAAGTTTCGCAACGTGATGTCCAGGAACATTGTTGATTAGCCCAGCTTTAAGTGTTGGACATAAAAACATCAGATCAATAGGACTTCAGGCTGACCTGTCAGCTGGTCAACGAGCCATCAAAATCACTAACTATGAATAATTTTTTATCTTTGATCTTGTAATGAATATGAAAAACTGATCTTGTTTTGACCACTCGCTAATGCTCCTATGTCTGCGACCAAGACTTTATAATTGTTGAACTCCAGCGGGTCTGTTATGATGAACAGTGTATTTGATAACAACCGCACATTGGTCCGCCTCAATATTTCTATGACTACAAGATAACTGAGCCTGTATACACATTCCTCCCCTACAGTTTGAGAATGACTGAGTACTGACAACACACCATCCATAAAAACTTCTGTGTGTGTATGTGTTCCAGAACTGCTGGACTTTACTAGTAAATGAAGACATTGACCTTCAAAACTCCGAAGATCATTTCGTGTGAGATGTAAGCCCATGTGAGATGTAAGCCCATGTGAGATGTAAGCCCATGTGAGATGTAAGCCCATGTGAGATGTAAGCCCATGTGGGATGCATGCGGACTTTCAAGTGTCTAGAGCGGGAAAATAGGACAAGCAAATGAACGCAAGAACTATGAACAATTTCTGAACATTTTTTTAAAAATTTGTTGTGATACCATGAAATTCGTGTTTTTGTTGTTGTTTTTTTTTGTAATGAAATCTTTTGGAAAGTGAATTGAAAAGTCTAACGAGTCACAAATGTGACACAGTTCATTAGTTCATTGCTTATTCTACATAGTAAAAAGTCAGTTGGGATCAGCTTTATAAAACCAACTTTAAAACAGTCTTGCACAAATCAGAGCTGCCGGTTTTCTCGGGCATCACCCAGTTCCCTATAACCTGGCCGAGATCAGCACCATTATAGAGTTGTCCAGAGTTGAACTTTGGACATAAGTTGACCTCTACGGCCTCTATAGTGTATGGTCTGCATGAGTGAAAACATCATAGAGTTCCAGGACATGCAGTTATTTCAAAGTCCATACATTGTAATGCCTCTCAATTGAACGTTTACCAGCTTTGGCCAAAGTTGGTCTCATATATTAGCTCGAAATATTGTGTCCGGGAATGTCAATATTTTTGTCATTCAATATTCTGTATTCATTAGTTTGACAGAACCTCAGTGTACTGAGTGCCATGGACACGTCAGATACCCTCTACCTGGTTTGGCCGGCCAGTCAAAGCCGTTTCCGGGGTGTGGCCGCTGCGCATGCTACAGTTTCTGGGAGCCAGCTAAGTTAGTAGAGAAATTTCTCTAACCTGGCAGGACAAAATTCGTTCCCCAAATGTCTTAGAATATCATCTTGTCATCAAAACATGACTGAGGCTAACCAACGATGATGTGCACACATGAGGAAATTAGTGGCAATATGTTTGTGAATTGTAGGTTTAGATATAAGCAGATTATGATGACTAGCATGCTGGTCTTGCGATAGTTTTTTTCCCAAAAAGACCCCAAGACAATTAGTCACCACCAGTTAGATAGATAGATAGATAGATAGATAGATAGATAGATAGATAGATAGATAGATAGATAGATAGATAGATTAGATAGATAGATCTTGTTTGTCTTTTGGGTCATTATAATTAAAATCTCACGGAATAGTTTATCTTCTGTAACATTCGGTCCTCTGTTACATTGTTATTTTTCATTTGTTAAAAGTATAACCAAAGTTATACAAAAACACGTTTATGCTTACCATCTTTGTAACATTGAGATGTTTAGAACTGGTCGAAGGGAAATAACTCAATTATTATTCGCGAGGTGGGAGTACATACGAAGTTATTGGTACATTCTCTTCTTGATAATAATAACTGAATTATTTCCCTTTGATCTTTTCTAAACCTATCTCAATGTTACAATGGATTTAAAAGGCAGGTGTGTCTATTGTAAACATATACAACAGTACGAATATTTTTTTTAAATAATCCCAACCCCTCTCGCCCCTTTATAAACACAAACTCGCATTGTCTACTTCCGTTTTATGCTGGTTTACAAATGTTAAATAACCAGCCAATTGACCGTCGCACTGTTAGTGATGTGATGAGATGTCATTTAAGTATGAACAAACATATTTCTATTCAATAGCATGCCTAATGGTATGTCTAATCATCTTTAAAGGTGAAGAATCATTTAAAAAAAAACAGTTACCCTGTCATATAGGTTAAAGACACGGCTAATATCGTCTGGAGTCAATTGTTTGGCGCCCTGAAATAAAAAAAAAATGGCAATAACAGTTTTATTTTTTTTTAAATAGAACAAATTTTACATGTAGAACAATTTTTAAAAAAATAGGAGTCGCTACTGATTGAGTATGTTTTAGATTTTTATTTTATCACCAAGTAGCCTATTTGCAACAAGAGTTGTACCCCTTTTGGTTAACTGTGTTTCTTTTCACTGGCATTTCTGTTGTCTCCCTTCCTCTGCTTCGACTTTCTTTCTCAGACCTGGTACACGTGGGGGTCTTTTTCCCTGTACGGAGACAGACAGACCCTACAGAATACTGCCAGATACCTGGACCGTGCTGTAAGGGAATAATCCCAGTACAGAGTGCATGGAGGCTTACAAATGGTATGTGCTTTGAACTGTGACCATGACGGTCCTAAGTTCAAACCCTCCACCAAATCCTGCCGGAAGTTTTGTGCCAGGACGTCATTACTTTTATTTATGACGTTTGAAACTTTGGAAGACGTAACAAGTGGTTGTCATTAGCGACGAGTCAAATAGAGAGCAATACAATGAAAAGTGGGGGGGGGGGAGAACCATCAAGGAGGAGGGTCTGTCAGAGATAACAGGGTGACACGTGACACCTGAAACAATATATTATCTTAATAAGTTCACATTGCTATATTATTTTTACAGTCATGATATGTATTCTTGCTATAATTTTATGGTGAGAAATCTTGCATTAAAATTAAAAACAAACAAAAAAACAACTACAGTGGCGTCTCTAGGGGATGCGAGAATTGCGGACCTTATAAGTTGACATACATTTGGGGTAACATAAGAATGTTAAAAATGCAACAAAAGTATTTAAAGGTACCGTAGTATTGTTGTTGTTGTTTTATAAGCTCGCTAACATATCACACTTTTAGTGCAGCAACTATTAAGTAGTGACTAGTACCTCCTTTATGTTGTGTTTTAACCCCCCCCCCCCCCCCAAAAAAAAAAAAAAAGTTTATTTTGGAAAACGATGACACATATAGGTTAGTGCACCGGGTGACACACAGCCCCCCCCTAGCGACGTCTTCGCTGTATAAGTCTTGCTTCAACAACATATACAGGTCGTGTGGATTGCGACTGTACAATGTACAGTTAGAGAGACAACTAGCACAACTAGTTAAATTTAAGGATTTGGGGATAAGGAAAAGGTTGTGATATAATTGAAAGACATTAACAGATTATACTATATTTCTTATTACAAATACTGCTACTTATAATCATAACTACAAGCTTTGTATATACAGAAGAAAATGTCACAAAAAGATCAAGACATCAATTAAGACAACACTTAAGAAGCGTAAACTGCGAGTTAGCAATTGGCTAGGATAAAATATAGCAAATATACTAGGGCTAATATAAGAGTGTATATTATATGATGCGAAATTTTGGTGGCATAAGTAAACACAACTATTGAATGCTTAAAGTTTAATAATCTAATAACCAGGATTTTTAAAAAGTTCTCCTTTCAGACCTTGTGATCTATAGGGCTGATGATTCGAAGGTCATTTTTTTTCTATGGTCGACGTTTAACGAGGGTGTCATGTGACCAGGATAATGACCAACCGCCTTTAGTGTCCCTGACTAATGTTTTGTACCCGATTTGAGTCTTTTAAAAAAAAATATCCCTAAATTCAAATTCCCAGTCATCGCCAAGATTCAAACCCGAGACTCCCTCTGCTCGGAAGCTATTTGCTTTAGGAATGAGCTACCTCGCCCCATAATTAACCAGGGTGACTAGTGGATACTGGGCCATGGTGAGCATTTATTATTTCTCTTTTGTAGAGAGCGTTCCTCATGTTCCATTAACAGGCTCAGCTCTTGCTGGTTCTGTTGTGGACATGTTAGAGGAGGCGCGGTGGTGGCGCTCAGCAATAACCACCTAGCTCGAGTTAAACTGCGGGTACAACATAGGGATTTGAACCCAAGTCCTGTGGTTAGTCAAGCGATTTAAGTGATAATCTTATTTTTTAAGCAATCTCAATTAGACAAAATCACAAATACTATATACACTATTGCAACATGACCCCTGGATGCAGTGGCGTAGCTAGAGTGGGGGTAGAAGGTTTCTAATTTGGGCCCCAAATGAGTGTCCGAAAGTTGTTTTTTTTTTACATTAAATATATTACCCCATTATCTCATGTATCATCATGTCGAATGTCAAAACACAGGGGCCCCTAAAGAGCTCAAGCTTCCAAACTATCTAAATCCATAGCTAGGCCACTGCCTGGTCATTCAAGAAGAGGAAGGCTTATCTGCATTAGATCCAGCGTACCCATGACATGTGTGTGCCATGCTTTTTAACTCTTTCTCTCCTAATTAACGATACCATCGTTGATTTGACCCCCATAAATTAAGTTATTAATTTTTGGTTTTAGAAAGTATAATTTGTGTTACATAAGAAGAGCATGCATTCTCCTATAAATCTTTACCAAAAATAACGTTTTCTGATTACAAACAAAAATGTTATTGAGGTATATTCATAACAGGGTAGAATGTACAAATGTGAAAAATGAACAATTCTGTCAGAATGTTGAAAAATAACTACGGAGATAAAGAGTTAAAGCGTGATTGAACTCTAAAGCCATCTTCGAGTTCATAGGAAAGAAAAAGGAGGAGCTTTAAACTTTCATCACAATTATGGCGTGCTTTTAGATTTATTTATATTATTAAGAGTATTTATATTGAAGCACTAAAGAAGGGCTTCCCCCTACAAAAGTCCGGCTCTAATTTTATGTTGATGATTAAAAACGCGATGATAAGTTTACTGTATTGCATAAAAGAGTTACATACTATAAAATATCATTATTAATACGTCGTTAGTAAATCGAAGCTCTAGAGTAAGTTCTTTCAGTTCATAACCTTGAAACTTGTTTGTCAATAATTTTGATTGTAAAACGACCTTGGCCTTTGGTAAAACAATGATGACAGAACAAAAAGAGTACAGATATCGCTAGCATACAGAAAGTTCCAGATCGTTTCTGACATCCAGGGCTGTGTCTTACAAAGAATCGAACAAATCCTGTGGACCAGACAAAACAGAACAAAGGCTTGGAACGTCGAGTTTACTCAATTAGTTCGAACGTGCTGGAGCTTCTCTGTGTGTGACTGTGTTGGCATGTGTGTGTGTGGAGGGGTCTATACATTCTGGCACTTCATAATGAAGTCTAAGTCTATAGAGACGTATTGAACGACCAGCTAAAGACCCAAAGTCCTGGACAGATCGAAAAGAAACAAGATATAAAATTTCAAACGAACTAAACACAAAAATTCCACATCCGGTTGATGACGGTCATTAACATTTAGCACCAAAATACTGGTAGACAACTAAACCACTGTAGTCGTATAATATCTTAACTAATAAAACTTGAACTAATTTGAATAACTTATTTTGTGAAGAAAACTAAATAGAACTTTTATTACTATATAGACAAAGTCAACTTGAGATAACATGAAATAAATGTAGTAGAATTTAGTCATAATATAAAGTGGTATTTTAAACAGAATCTAACTCACAATAAAAACACGTCTTTTCACTCTGGCAATCTGGAGTCGTATGGCCTACCCAAGACAGCTTACGACATTGACGCTTATCTTGCATCATTCACACTGCATAGCCAACAACCAATCACAATCATCTTCTCACCATCACCCAAGAAACACACTCCATAATAACCCTTCCCTTTTCAGACCTTGACATTTATAGTGCAGATGATGTGAAGGTCATTTTTTCTGTGGCCCAATTTTAACGAGGGTGTCATGTGGCCAGGACAACGACCAACTGTCTTTACTTTTCCCCAACTAATGTCAGGTACCCATTAGAGCTTGTTGGACTCAGAGGCGCCCTTAAGATCCTGAAATAAAAAATCCCAGTCATGATCGAACCAGGGACCATTATATCAGGAAGCCAAGCGCTTTACCACTCAGCCACACAATTATAACAACTTGACAATTTTGTTCCGACCGAAAAGCTTAAGTAACAAAAAAAACTAAAAAAACAAATGATTAATTTATTATTACTTTATTATTACTTTTAGACTTTCCTTAACCTGCTAGCTAATGTCAAAGAAGAAAACTAATACTCTATGGCCATATCACCAGGTTCTCAGAGCTCGCAAAATTTTCCTTCAGCGAACAGAACCAGAAAAAAAAAGGCAGACAGAGAAAGCGATGGGAAGACAACATCAAAGAATGGACAGGCCTGTGATTGAAAGATTGAAAAAGATTCTATCCAGGTGAAAAGACAAAGAGAAGAATGGAGAAAGACGGTCTACCGATGTTATCTCAAGGGTCCAACAGATGAAGGTATAGACGGTCTACCGATGTTATCTCAAGGGTCCAACAGATGAATGTATAGACGGTCTACCGATGTTATCTCAAGGGTCCAACAGATGAATGTATAGACGGTCTACCGATGTTATCTCAAGGGTCCAACAGATGAATGTATAGACGGTCTACCGATGTTATCTCAAGGGTCCAACAGGTGAATGTATAGGTGAAGATAAAGGTCGTATCGCGCCGTACTTCCAGAGATGGGCCACAAGCCTACTCCCATCTAGTGCCAGTGCCCACAGGTTTTAGTTCTTCTAGGAAGGTGCTCGACAGGGGCGGCCCTGTTATCTATCATTTTCTTACTTTTGGCCTCCATGCTATGGCAGTTTTTTGCGGGGAACGTATTTTGTCTTGCTAAAGGATACACCCCGCGAATCTCAAACACCATTATGTCACCACTATGTTTAGGGGGCGAGTGCCAAACAATCTGAACAGGTAAGGTTGATACATAGATTCATGTAGGACGTAATCGTCTTCTTTGATAGAACGTCCATAGTTTATAAGATAATATGTAGTGGAAGTTTTAATCATCCTGTCCACATTACTACCTTATAAGCCTTTACACTTTGGTCTACTCTTATCTTCTTCTACATTACAATTTTTTTTTTTTTTTGAGTTTTATCGAATGTCAGTTAAATGCATTTGATTTATTTCACATTTTAAATTCACTTTGAAAAAACCTAATCTAAAACATAAACTAAATCGATATATAACTTTTGTGTTCATATTACTTTCATCATATAACCGTCTGCAAATTATGTTGTCCTTGACATATATCCAAGGACAAATGATCACACCATCATAGTCAATAACGAGGTTACTTATAAATTTGACTGATAAACATTTTTTTGGATATATCAATCTCTGTTATGACGGTATAAATCTAGTAACATTGCAATGTAGTTTAAATGACGCATGAATTTCTGCGTGGGTGGCTGAGGGTCCCCAGGCTCGAATCCTGGTGAAGATTGTGATTTTGAATTTCGTTTCGGAATTCTTACGGCGCCCCCGAGTCCAACCAACCATAATGGGTGCCTGAGCCTAGTCCGGGAAACCAAAGACGGTTGGTGGTTGTGCTGGCCACATGACACCCTGCTTGTTAACTGTTGACCAAAGAAACAGATGACCTTAACATCATCTTCCCTATACATCGCAAAGTCTAAAGGGATACCTCACATCACTATGAATGAAGACCGCTGTTTCATGCCTAACTGAATTGAAAGTGGCCGGAGGCGTAGTGCCGGTATATATGTCCTGGCTATTTCAGGCCCTCAAATTTCAACGTTTTTTTTTATTTTCGGTCATTAAAAACAGCAAATGACTTCATTTAAATGACAACGCTACTATTATGTAGGGGACGAGCGCCATTGCCAGACAATCTGAACAGGTTAGGTTGATGTATGGACACTTGCCAGACAATCTGAACAGGTTAGGTTGATGTATGGACACTTGCCAGACAATCTGAACAGGTTAGGTTGATGTATGGACACTTGCCAGACAATCTGAACAGGTTAGGTTGATGTACGGACACTTGCCAGACAATCTGAACAGGTTAGGTTGATGTATGGACACACGTAGGACGCAATCGTCCGCTTTGAAGGGACGTCTATATTGATAATAACAATAATAATAATAAGGCTGGTCTTCGAGTCCGAAGATTGTGGACGTTTTATTCTTCGTATCCACATTACTACCTAATTCACACTTCCGTCTCCTGTTAATTTCTTCTAGATTACAATTTTTATATTTCCGATATTTCCAGTTTTATCGAATGCCATCTAAATGCTTTTACAAATTTCATATTTTAAATTCACTTTGAGAAAAACTAGATTTAAAACATAAACTACATTAATAAATAATTTGGTTATGGCGCTTTTCATTAGGGTAACGGTTGGGTATGAATTTCATTTCTCCTTGTCATATTTCCAAGGACTTATGATCACACTATCAGTCTGAACATTGAGATTTACGCATATTTTCGACTGCTATAAATTTGTTTTGGATATTTAAATTTCTGTACAGACGATACAAACCTAGTGACATTACAATGTGGTTGAAATGATGAATAAAACTCTACATGGAAACGAAGTGGCCGAAGGATCCCAGGTTAAAAAACTGGTGAAGACTGTGATTTAGAATTTCGTTTCGGGATCCTTAAGGCGCCCCTGAGTCCATCCAACCATAATGGGTTCCTGGCCTTTGTTGGGGAAAGCAAAGGCGGTTGGTCGTTGCGCTGGCCACATGACACCTTGCTCGTTAACTGTTGGCCAAAGAAACAGATGACCATAATATCATCTGCCCAATACATCGAAAGGGCCACGCTACTATCAGTCTGAATGAGAACTGCTCTTTCATACCCAACGATGAAAGCTGCTGGTGGATGACCACATCCTGTGTTTTATTTTTGGTCGCTGAAAACAGCATATGGTTTCATTTATATGACAACGCTTAATAGCTACATGGGCGGATCTGCAAGCAAATACACACACACACAAACACTTTAAAAACTTTTTTTCCTTTATAGGACGCTTGATTCTAGGTCTCCAGACTAAGTCATACCATTGACCGATTAATGATACAGAGTACAATGACTTTTGTTTTCTGTAAGCACATGTAAGATGAATAAGGAATATCACGTATTCATAACTGGACTCAAGAGACAATCTAAATGAACACTGAACACTGAACACTGAACGCTGAACAAGCCTGGATAACGTTAGCCTTGCTGTTTCGGAGGACCCCGATCTCGGACAAAGCCTCTAACCCTCAACTTGGCACCCGGATGGAAAAAAGTTCGTTAGGAGAGACAATTAAGTCCAAAGGTAAGCAAAACAGCAACCCCGTAGTTCACTGGACTGGTGGGGATGAAAGAGAGTCCCAACAACAGTGTTACTAAACACACACTGTTCTTCAAGAGGCTGTTTAAAGTTGGAAATATGCACGCACGGCTGATGTGATTCAGAGAGTTACATCTGCTTGTATTCCTCCTAGACCTGAACAGCCCTTTAGACAGGCCGTTAGAAGAAAGCTTCTATGGGCCTAGAGTTCCAAGATACTTCGACTCGCTACCGTCCGTAGTTTCATATATAAGAAGAGAACACTGATTTCTTATACGTTATGGAGGTCAGTGCAATAGGGTTAGGGTTAGGGCAATATATATACATAGATAAATTTTGTTTAAAAAATGACTTACTCAAAACCATTCAAAATCATACGATTGAAAGAACAAAAAATAAGATTTAAAAAAAAAAAAAAAAAGCATTCAAAGAGTAAGGAGGTCACGAAGGTCCAGACTGAATGTATGTCAGAGATGTCTGGGATCGATCAAAGGGAAACCATTACCGCTCAATAACGTTAAGTGTATGCTTTCAATCACTCCCATTGACGGGGGCTACTTCCCTTGCCTGACGTATGAATTTTGGGATAAAGGCGCGAGAAACCTTAACTCTGAGTCTGCCCTCTATTTTAGCGATTCTTTCTATCAGTACGATAAAATTACTTCAATAGAAATAGAGCTAGATCTATCCGCCGTTTTACTGTCTCTATTTATCTGCTTGTTTCTATAAGACGCTATGGCATAATATTAATAAAAAAAAACAAAAAACCTTTAAACAAAGTTACAAAGACAGTTTGTGTTTCCACACAAACTCAAAATCGGCCCCCGAAGTGGTCCACCAAGGCAGGTAAAAAGGCAGGTTTCAATATTTTCAGAAAGAACATCAGAATGAAATTCTATCAAAGATAAATGACAGAGAAGAATGGAAAAAAGTAGGTTGACAGATCTTGTGTGGTGCCCCAGCGGTCCAGCAGACCAAAGGATAGGTGAAAGTGAATATAATGTTAGATGTGAACCTGGCCTAACTGATGTCTTATAATGAGTATCTAATTGATCTAATTGTTTTGTAAAGGGTCAATGTCTTATTGAAATCCTTATTGAAATCCTCAAGAAAAAACATTTCCCTTAAGAAAAAAAATTCCTTTAGTTCGTTGTATTACTATGGTACCACTACAGCTAACGCGATAATATGAAAACCTACTTATTAATTGTTGTTTTAAATTATGTCCAACTTATATGCATACTAAATAGATTTTTTCTCTTTCAAAAATAAAAGAAAACTTTTTTTGTGTGTAAATGTGTGTAATTTGAGTTTAAACCCCCTTCAGAGGGGTTTGATGCTAAAAAATACCTCTTCAATATAAAAAAAAAAAGGAAATTAGACACTAAAATTATTTGAGCGTAGCCAAGCCAATTGGGATGTTGTTTTGAGTTTAAACCCCTCTCCGATAGATGGCTTTTTTTTAAAGTTTAAAACCCCTCCAGATGAATTTGAGTTTAAAATCTCCTTACAGAGCGTTTTGAGGTGAAAAACCTCTATCTTCAATATTATTCTAAAGCAAACTACAGTTACCAAATTCTATGACCGTAGCTAAATGGGGTTTTGATTAAAAAAAAACAACAACAACTCCAGAGATTTTTTAGTTTAAAACCCACATAAGATGATTTTGTCGATAAAACATCCCTTTTCGATATAAAATCTAAAGCAAACTACAGTCACCTTATTCCAAGAGCGTATTCAAGAGAGGTTACACATTTCTACCAGTGCCGGGCTCCATTAATAAACTGCAGTGAATAGTCATCTGCCGAAATTGAATAACACTAAATGTGGCTCAACAAAGCTGGCTAAGACAGATTTTAGGAGTCAGTTATAGAGATCATGTCTAAATCAAGGAAATCCTATGACGAACTGGGAGTCGACCCCTTAGTAACATTGTGACAGAGCGTCGCATGAAGTTTGCGGTTCTCCGACAAAATGAATTACGCATAATAAGAGCTGCGATGACATCCTAGTACAACTTGACGCCACACATTCATGGAGGTCCTCAGAGCAGGTGGGAAGAGGCTTCAGACATTACCAGTGACAGATTTTGTGGAGAAAGCTTGACGGCAAATGCGCCGCGGGAGGGTCTAAGTCAGTAGGAATAGCACATTAAGTTTTTGCAATAGAACTTTCTTAAAGCAGGAAAATGCACTGTAGATACCTCAGAATATGCATTTTGTTGGCTTTTAATACCAGAAATAGTGCTTGGCGGCGGGGCTTCGCCCAGCGCTGGGGGAGCTACTATCATTCCCCTAGACCCCCTTGATGGCAATGGCGGGGAGTCAACAATTTTTCCACTGACTCCAGGAAGAACCTATTCTAGGGCACAATAAACGTCTTCCGAAAGAATGAAAGGTCAGAATGTAATAAAGATTATGTACACACACACACCTACATACATATAAAAAAAAATTTCGCGGGGGAAAAAATCTCCCCCCCCCCGAAAAAAAATCCTGGCTACGCCCATGATTATTATTATTATTATTATTCAGTTTCTTAAAAAAAAATATCTTTGAGACATTCTATAAAAATTATTTCAATTCATAAATGTCTCTACTTCCTCCATCTTTCTCTCTCTCTCTCTCTCTCTATTTCTTTCTCGGTCTCTCTCTTTCTCTCTATATAAATATTTCTCTCTCTCTCTCATTTTCTCTCTCTCTCTCTCTAGATCTTATTCCTCTTTTTTAATTCTTCCATTTTCGGTTATTACTCACTCTGCATCACTCGATATCTATCCTCGATCTCTTTCTCTCTCTCGTTCAATATCTATCTATCTATCTATCTATCTATCTATCTATCTATCTATCTATCTATCTATCTATCTATCTATCTATCTATCTATCTATCTATCTATCTATCAATGTATCTATCTATCTATCTATCTATCTATCTATCTATCTATCTATCTATCTATCTATCTATCTATCTATCTGTCTATCTATCTATCAATGTATCTATCTATCTATCTATCTATCTATCTATCTATCTATCTATCTATCTATCTATCTATCTATCTATCTATATATCTTTCACGCTCTCTCTCTATCTCTATCTATCTATCTCTTTCTCTCTCACTTTCTCTTTCGGTTTTAGCCAATAGCACATTGCCCTCGATTTTTCATATAAAAAAATTTACTCATTTTTTTTCTATTAGCCCCCAGGAAGGTTTTATCTTCTCCCATTCCTCTTCCCCCTAGGCTCAACACTGACCACAGCTCTCGAGTCTGCAATATTTACCCTCAGCCAACGACCTTGAAAAGCCATCTCCCCCCATCTCTCATTGTAATGGCCCGCTAACTGTTAATACTATTGACTCAATTCTCCACTTTCTCTGGTACAGTGGACAAACTGGGTCTGGGATTAGGATGGGAGAAGGGGGCGGTGCTGGAGCGATGCATGAATGAAAACTCCCTCGCCCTGGTTTTCTCTTTCTGCCTCATCCGAAATTCCTTTTATCAAAGTTCCAGGGCCCATTTGATTTGTCCACTTTCCTTCCCAGGACCTGTTCAGGGCTAATTTCCAAAGTGGAACAATGTTCTGTTTTGTGGAATTATTTGATACGAGACTAAATAGGTCATGCAAGGTCAAAAGAGCAATGGAACGGTAGAGGCTTCAACAGGAACAAGTTTATATGTAGGTGTCTAGGTCTACATCAATGTCTAAGTGTGTCTAGGTCTCCATCAATGTCTAAGTGTGTCTAGGTCTACATCAATGTCTAAGTGTGTCTAGGTCTACATCAATGTCTAAGTGTGTCTAGGTCTCCATTAATGTCTAAGTGTGTCTAGGTCTACATCAATGTCTAAGTGTGTCTAGGTCTCCATCAATGTCTAAGTGTGTCTAGGTCTCCATCAATGTCTAAGTGTTTCTAGGTCTCCATCAATGTCTAAGTGTTTCAAGGTCTACATCAATGTCTGTGTAAAGGTCTCCATCAATGTCTAAGTGTTTCTAGGTCCACATCGATGTCTAAGTGTTTCAAGGTCTACATCAATGTCTGTGTAAAGGTCTCCATCAATGTCTAAGTGTGTCTAGGTCTACATCAATGTCTAAGTGTGTCTAGGTCTACATCAATGTCTAAGTGTGTCTAGGTCTACATCGATGTCTAAGTGTGTCTAGGTCTACATCGATGTCCAATCGTGTCTAAGTCTACATCAATGTCTAAGTGTGTCTAGGTCTACATCAATGTCTCAGTGTGTTTAGATCTACATCAATGTCTCAGTGTGTCTAGATCTACATCAATGTCTAAGTGTTTCTAGGTCCACATCAATGTCTAAGTGTGTCGCGGTCTACATCAATGTCTAATAGTTTCTAGTTCCACATCAATGTCTAAGTGTGTCTAGGTATACATCAATGTCTAAGTGTGTCTAGGTCTACATCGATGTCCAATCGTGTCTAGGTCTACATCAATGTCTAAGTGTGTCTAGGTCTACATCAATGTCTAAGTGTGTCTAGGTCTACATCAATGTCTAAGTGTGTCTAGGTCTACATCAATGTCTAAGTGTGTCTAGGTCTACATCGATGTCTAAGTGTGTCTAGGTCTACATCAATGTCTAAGTGTGCCTAGTTCTATGTATTGAGCTATACGTTTATATCTATGTGCCTAGACAGACAGACAGACAGAGATAAGATAAGACAAGATAAGATAAATTAAGATATAAGATAAGATAACAAAACATAACATAACATAAATATTATTGTCCATCTCAGCCCTCGTACTATAACGTTGACAATATGGACAGATGCAAATACGAACATCATTCATATCCGCAACATTCACACACACATACGCGCGCGCGCGCCCGCGACTAGCGCTTTATTAATTAGGAGCTCTATATCCTTCTCGGCGACAAGTGACCTTGAAACACCATAACTGAAAGTGGGAAAAAGGAGTTTTTAAATCTTTCTGATAGGTAGGAAAAAAAAAAGATATGCCCTTGTTATTGCAGACATTACACTGAGGATAAAGTAACAGTGAAAAAATCTAATTTGGAATGCACTTGTCTCAGATTGTTTATTTATAGGTCGGGAAATTCCACAAATGACGCTGCCCCAACCCGCCAAGAAATATTTGTGTACTAGACAAGAATAAGACGCAGATTTCTTTTGCAAATCTGATTAGAACAATTGAGGAAACGTTCCAAGATAGGATAACTCTTTTTTTTTATATATATAAGGGGAAAAAAAAGACAAAAAGAAGTCTGTGGGTCAGCTGACAGGCGGACAAGACAATAGAGATGGATTAATAGATAGAGAGAATTGAGACTACTCCGTGGGGAGTTGGCCTACTGGGCAGTAATGTACAAACCAATTTGTAAATAAATTGAAAGAGGTGAACACAGAGAGAGAGAGAGAGAGAGAGAGAGAGAGAGAGAAAGAGATGGAGAGAGACAGAGGGAGACAGAGACAGTGGCGTAGCTAAAGATTTGGAGTCCGAGAGACTTGACCTCTTTAAGGGTTTTGCATTTCGACATCATGACATAAGATAACGGCGTAATATTTAATGTAAAAACAAATTTCTAACATTCGGGGGCCCCCCTCAAGTAGGAGACAGGGGAATTTTCAAATTTGTACGCCCTCACCCCACCCTAGTTACGCCATTAGACAGAAGGAGAATGAGAGAGAGACAGAGAGGGAGAGATAAAGAGAGAGGGAGAGAGATAAAGAAAGAGGAGAGATAGAGACAGAGAGAGAAAGAGAGGGAGACAGAGAGAGAAAGAGAGGGAGACAGAGAGAGAGGGAGAAAAAGAGAGCGAGATAAAAAGAGACAGAGAGAGTGGTATAGAGAGAGAAAAAAAGAGAGACATAAAAAAAAGAGAAAAAGAATGAGAGACAGAGAGACAGAGAAGGACAATAAGAGAGAGACAGTAAAGAAAAGAAAAAAACTATTAATGGATGGATGGGACACTCCGATTGCTAGTAGAATAGATAGATAGCAATGTTTCATTTATATAATCCTCTGTTTTAAAACTGTTCGTATTCCAACATTCTATTATTTTGACTGAGTCACATTTCAGCACTGGCCTGTCGCCCTTATAATACACGTCAATCTAAAATATAATATTAATAATATATATAATTTTCTGAGTTCAAGATTTCTCTCAAAATTATTAAATATCGGAAGAAAGACACAAAAAAAAATGAAGCTAGTTGACAGGTTCATTTTCATTGGCTGAAAGAGTTGATGGGGAGATAACTCGAGCTGTCCAAAGATGGACAACTGCAGATCATTGAAAGACATGTATTAATACCGAAATGTCTCAGAAGTGTAAAAATATTGAAACAATATTTTAGTTGCCAATAAAATAAAAATGAGAGAGAGAGAGAAAGAAAATGGAAAGGTAGAAAGAGTGAGAGATGAGGAGAAAAAAATCAGAAAGAGAGAAAGAAAAAAGGTTGTTAACAAGAAAGAGAGAAAGGAAGAGATGCGAAGAGATAATACATAGAGAGAGGCAGTAATTGAAAGAGAAAAAGGTAGACTAGTTTTGACTTTACATAAAAAAAAAAGAAAAAAAATACTTATACGAAGTGTAGTTGCAAAAATTAGTTTGGATCAGTCGTGTCATTAAGTTTGTAATAGATCTAGACCAACAGCAATAAATCTGGGGCGATTAGACTAACTGCTTTTGTTTAACCCTATTTCTTGCTTTTAGCTTTCTCAAATCTCTAGGACCCTATCACGTGTCTGGAACAGCTGGGACGGTGGTGGGGATGGGGGGGGGGGGGGGAGAGAAAGAAAGAAACGTTTAACCTTACAGACAGACAGACAGACAGACAGAGTTGAAATAAACTTTATAAAAAAAAAACAACCTACGTAAAGGAAGTATACTTAGTACATGAGAGATACCAATGGGACTAATGACAGGTGAGCCAGAAAACTACATTAGGACATAGTACACATAACACAGGTTAGTGGTCAAATACAACAGAGTGGTCAGACACAACAGAATGGTCAGATAAAACAGAGTGGTCAGACACAACAGAGTGGTCAGAAACAACAGAGTGGTCAGACACAACAGAGTGGTCAGATAAAACAGAGTGGTCAGAAACAACAGAGTGGTCAGACACAACAGAGTGGTCAGACACAAAAGAGTGGTCAGACACAACATAGTGGTCAGACACAACAGAGTGGTCAGACACAACAGAGTGGTAAAATACAACAGAGTGGTCAGACACAACAGAGTGGTCAAATACAACAGAGTGGTCAGACACAACAGAACAGTCAAGTTAGTATCAAGACTAGGATTTTGAGCAGTAAGAAAGTACACTGGCACACTGCTACCTTTTTAAAAAGACTGGACAAACATTGAGTTAATAATCAAATGAGAGTGTAAGGGGAGGCAACACATTTAAAATATAATACGTAACAACCAAGAGCTATGGAACCTGAAAACCAGCTACAAGAAAACCACAACAAAATTGAAACAAAGCACACAGCAACATTGATATTCGAAGATGTGAAGTTCATTTCAATGATTTATTTCTCAAGTCCGTAGTAATTTTACCAAATTAATTATTCAGTACTTACCGTCTATTATAGCGGTTTTTGTTTTTTAACTTTGAGTATTATAGGTTCTGTGTTTTAATTTTTAAAATACTAAAGTTAAATATCTACCAAATTTTTCTATCTGAATGATAGTTTTTGATATTAAAACTTTTTTAGCACTAATCAATATCTTATAACCACAAAGTTTTGTTTGAAAAAGGGGTCTCACTGATACTTGATAAATAAGAAAAATATAATATAATTGCTAGTTCCCTGCGCCGCACAGACGACACATCGGGTCGTAACGGTAAACATATATTTGTAATTAATTCATTAATCAATGAAGTGAGCTTTCTGAAATTTCCATTAAAAAGTTTTGTCACGCAGCACAAGGTTATGTGCGAAATTTTCAGCTCGATAAGAGAATGAAAATTTATAAATTATTTCATTTTTGTCATGGTTTGACTACGTAGGAAGTGCAAGGACCATAAAACAAAATCATAAATTAAAATTTGGAATAATGATTCTTGGTTTGGCGCCATCAATTTTAAAACGACTGTGGTTCTTCTCATACAGTTTGAATGGGTAGGTGTATTGTCGGATGGATTGCTGGATGGACGGGTGGATTGTGGGATGAATTGTTGAATGGGTAGGTGGATTGTTGGATGGATTATTGGATGGATAGGTGGATTGTGGGACGAATTGTTGAATGGGTCTCCACTGCCCTCAGGTTGCAACGTTGCAGGTCAGAGATCAGGTCTTCACTAACGATTGATCTAGGGTGGACAAGCCTGGTCATTAGCTATGGTCAAAACACTGTCCCCCTTACAATAATTTCCCCCATCTCCACGCAGTTCTTCGGTCAATGGGAACGACAAATCACCGCTTCAGTGTAAGATCAGCAACAAAATTCGAACCCGGGGCCCCTCGGTCCGGAAGCTAAGCTTTTTATAAACAACAACAGCAACCACAACCCATGGTAGATTATGAGAAACCTTTTATAGGTAGCGGAAACCCCAGCAAAATATAAGAATATAGCAACTGAATACTTATTTCGTTATGTGAATATGTTTTAATGGTCGGTTCTGTTTCTATTGGGAAATAGTTCTAGTCATATACCGGCTTTTACTTACGTCCACATACAGAGAACGAAAACACAAAAAAAAAAGGTAAAGTCGATGGGTCATTAATGTTTATAATCTACCATCCCAAATGCTATATAATATATTATTATTATTATATATATAAAATCGGAACAAATAAAGGTCTTAGAAAATTCCAATACCAGAACTGGAACCCGGGCTTAGAGTATATGGTATCGTGTGCCAACTCGCGTGTGTGTGTTATTTTATGTGAATGCCTGTTTGTGTAACTGTTTATATGTGTGATTTCTGCTCTATTTGTGCATTGTTCAGGCGTCTCTGTGAGCTCGTGTGTACAACTTACTCTGGCTAGTTTGTCTCCCTTAATATGTTTACGTATAATATAAGTTTCGTTCGGTCCAAGATTCCATTTAGTGTCCCCAAAGAGCATCTGTAATGAAGTTAAAAATATCAACAAACATATAGCGAAGGAAAAACAAAATACAAAATTACGAATGAAAAGTTAATTGTGTATGACTACAGGCCCTGTGTCTCTCAGACATGTTAGTCTGTCATGCACGTCTCTCTGTCATGTCCGTCCGTCAAGTCATTAATATATCTCTTTGTCATGCTTGTCTGTCTTTCAGGTGTCAAATCTGTTTATTGAGTCTATCTTTCGTGTTTAGTCTGTCATGTCAGTTTTTCATGTCTGTCAAGGGTATATATGATGTCTGCCTTTCATCTAATACCTAATAATCATATATTTTATACTTACTTATATTTATACCCAATAATCGTGTCTGTTATACTTCCTTATGTTTTTACCTAAATCTCATGTCTGTTAATTTACCTTATGTTTTTACCTAAATCTCAAGTCTGTTAATTTTCCTTATGTTTTTACCTAAATCTCATGTCTGTTAATTTTCCTTATGTTTATACCTAAATCTCATATCTATTAATTTTCCTTATGTTTATACCTAAATCTCATGTCTTTTAATTTACCTTATATTTATACCAAAATCTCATGTCTGTTAATTTTCTTTATGTTTAATATTTGTCATGTCGAAAGATCGAACTAATACTAACCAGAATTCTTCACAAACCAAAACTTCTGTACCCACAACATGTTTTTCACTGGACCCTCAAAGCCAGGTCTCTCACTATAAGCTACATCAGCTTTAACCATAATCTTAATTATCAACCACGGTCTTATCATGCAGTTCCTTTAAATCTGTCGTTGTTTTTTTTCAGACGGACATAGACAAATGAGATGCCAAACGGTACGACATAAACGTAGGATCCAGACAGACTTAGACGTTTACTATAAATGAAGCTATACTAGTATAAGGGTGTGTGGGGGGGGGGGGAGAGGGGGGGACTGGGGCTACTTCTTTATTTCAGACTTTTTCATATCGGACCGTAAAATCCGCATCAGCCTGGCCAGTTTTTGATTGACCAGCAGACATCTCGAAGGACGATCCAATTGTCCAAGGCTCGGGGAAATTGAAGAACGGCATGGGTGGAGGGGTGGAGGGGGGGGGAATCAAATTATTGTATTTGGACAGGGCGGGGAGGGACGGTTGGTAGGGTTTGAGAGACAAATGTCATCCTGATGAGTTTTGTGTGTTGATTGTGGTCTCTCTGTGTGACGCAGGTGTCATCTGATGACACGTGCTGGTTGTGGTCTCTCTGTGTGACGCAGGTGTCATCTGATGACATGTGTTGGTTGTGGTCTCTCTGTGTGACGCAGGTGTCATCTGATGACACGTGATGGTTGTGGTCTCTCTGTGTGACGCAGGTGTCATCTGATGACATGTGATGGTTGTGGTCTCTCTGTGTGACGCAGGTGTCATCTGATGACATGTGGTGGTTGTGGTCTCTCTGTGTGACGCAGGTGTCATCTGATGACACGTGATGGTTGTGGTCTCTCTGTGTGACGCAGGTGATTATATGAGACGTGCTATTTGTGGTCTCGTTGTGTGACGTGTATGTTATTTGATGGCGTATTTTGATTGTTTTCTCTCAGGGTGATGACACAGATGTCATTTGATAACATGTGTTCTTACAGATTTGCATAGTACAAAGAAGATGTCTCTTTTTTTTTAAATAGATGTGCAAGCAGAAAATAAGACTAGATCTACACGCTGGCGCTTTATACTGAATTCATACAAATATTCTTAGCATTATAAAATGACATTTAACTTTTGGAGACTTCGGCGAAACTTTCGCTACCGAAACAGTTGTCATTAGATACGATCAAAATATGCGAATTCCCTGTCTCTATAAAGGAAACCTCAGAATTTGCGCTATTCAGTTTTAGCTTTATCAACATAGGAATACTTGGGCCTTACGGCTCTTTTCTTTGCCTCTTTTGTGGGCTTTTTTTTTTTTCTGAGTTTTGTTTTTTCGAAGATTGGTTACTAAAAAATGCTAAGGCATTGGATTCTTAAATTTCAATTTTTGTAACTATTTTAGGTTTGTGAGTTATTGTATAAACTTTTAATTCTTGGTTGCTACTACGTCTTACCCTGTAGTTAAGATAGTCTCGCGGCCATGTGTTTTCAAATTCTCTTTCTAGTGAACCCTGTAAGTGAACCCTGTTTGTATAAGCATAAATATAAATGATATAAGGTGGGTGCGATTACCACAGAAACAAGAACATGTTCTCTTGTTTACTTTACATTTACTTGGCTAAAGGAAAAGTAATTGTTGAAATCCAAACCTCTGCGGCCATATCCACACATTGGAAAGATTTCGGGAGTCAACACAAAGGAAAGTCTGAAGCCTGGGATATTTACACAGAGTGTGTCACAGAGCTTCACACACACTGGCAGAAGCTGCTGTCCAAGCCGTAACCGCATCTGCCATTCTTTTGGACACATTAGCCTGCGTAGAGTTGGCACACAAACTGGTGTGTTGGCGGCCTGTTTCCAACCAAAGCTAGCGTCATGGCTTTCCATCTCAATGAGATGATCAATAGTCCATTCGCGACTGAAAGAGGCCATAGACATAGACCTGGATAACAGGATTGTCAATATGGTTAATAAAACAATGTTTTGAACTAATAATAATGAGATAATAAGACTCTTGAAGTAGCGGTTCTCAAACTTGTGTGTTCGCGTCTTGTGTCCACATTACTTCTTGAAAACATTTTTTACATTTCAAATAACTAGTCTTTGATCTATACAACAGTAATATACTTTGCTGCGATTTTCCGCAGTTGGTTTGCCATGCAAAATATCTTCTCGGGTTGAATATTTCTTTTCTTGAAATGGTCTCAATGTTTTGAAACAAGAAATTAATCTATTCAGATAAAATAGCCAAATGAGAGAACCCTTATTCATCCGGCTCAGTTCAAATCCTGGTGCTCGAGACGTCTGCTTTGATGACCTTACATTTGCTATAACGACATGACATTAGCTGTAATCACTTGTCATCTGTTGAAATCCTTGAAATGCTTGGTCGTAGTAATGGCCACATTATCTTACCGTAAACTTTTGGTGAAAGAAAGTGAAACCTTAGTCGTCTGCTGTAACAACCAATCAAGGTTAAGGAATAAGTTTTTATTTAGAAAAAAAACTTGAGTTTTTGTAGCATCCACCACCTGAGATTAAACTCCTATAGGAAACAAAGCAGGAAGGACTACTCCTGTAGTTCTCTGATAAGAAGCTGGGACGTACGACTTAGCTCCCTTACAGATCGAGTGACTGTTCAGACACGTAGCTCCCTTCCCATTAAAGTTCGGAGTTGGGGGACACAAGATATGCAACGCTGTTTCGACGCTCTCTCCACATTGACGGCATCGGGAGTCATAGTTCAGATGGAATCGGACAAAGTATGCCCCAAGAGCAAAGAGGTCCGTCCTACATTGCGCAATGAAGGCCTGGTCTGGCCTCCCCAACTGCCACCACGGATCATCGCGATCTGGGAGACGCTTAATCTGCCAAACACCACGAGTCCTCTAAGATTCCTTGCAAGCTTTAAAACAAAACTACACAAGAATACAAGGAATATGAACCTTTTTTTCACCAATGAACAGAGAAAGATGTAATGAAAGAGAAAAGAAAGAGAAAAAAGAGCGGGAAAAGATGCGGGAAATAAAAAAGAGAAGAGAAAGAAAGTAACAGAGCAGAAGACAAACAGAATGAAAGACAGACAAAAATAGAAAAAAAAAAAAGTAAGGAATTCAAACTTCTCTATGCTTGAGTACTTTGCCTTAAGATATTTGTTCTTCGTTTTTGTTACCCAGGAGTCCCCTCAAGGGAAATATCCGGCCAAACGACAAAGTTTAAAGTTGAAACTATTTTGTTAAGTAATTAGCTTCTTCCGTGTTGGAGGTGAGTAATTTTTGGGGAGATTGATTTGTTTTTCAAATTATTGACCCAGGATCTGAAGAATGGGTCTCTCTCCAAGTATATATTTTATTGTCTATCTATCTATCTATCTATCTATCTATCTATCTATCTATCTATCTATCTATCTATCTATCTATCTATCTATCTATCTATCTATCTATCTATCTATCTATCTGATAGAAAAAAGATATACAAATCAATGTCTATATTTATCTAAATAGATTGTCGCCTGGTCGTGCGGTTTGCGCGCTGGACTGTCGTTCAGATTTATCGATGGTCCCGGGTTCAAACCCTGCCCGCTCCCATCCCCCGTCGTCCTGCGGAAGGTTTGGACTAGGAAGTAAAATTATCTTCAACTCTGAAGGAAAATCCGAAACATGTAAGACAAACAAATAAAAATACTCTATATGTTTGAAAGAATGTTTCTATTTTTGACTATTAAAGATCGATATGGGTTTTGTCACACACCTAAAATTTATTTCATTTGAACATGGGAAATATAGATGGCGGCAATTCTATAAACATTACATGATCTCATTTCGGTGTATCCGGTGTATAGTGTTTTTTATTCGTTTCCGGTCTATTTCGATGCCTTCCCTTTACAGTACCTCTTTTTCTAATGACTATTTATCTCCAACGCTCTGGTCTATTTCTTTGTATGTATGACATGGGAAATTGATCATAATGTTTACAGGTTTCAGAACTAAATGTTCGAGTTAGCCTTTGCTCTTTTAAAAGCTTAGTTATTTGTCTTTTGGAAGGACATACATTTATTCGTAAGCAAAGTTCATAGTTCAAAGTAGATAGCTCAATTTTTGTATTTTGTTTACATTGATGATCAGAGGTGTGTTTCTATCATGGATGTACGTATGTGAGAGTGGCCGTGGAAGCGTGTGAGTGGATATCTGTCCTCTCTGATAAGTCTCTGTGTAGATGTGTGTGTCTACACACACTGGAGAGCGCGATTACTCCGCACGAGAGAATGCAACAGATGACTCTGTCATTATTTCGGCAGACGTAAGGTTTGGAGGGTACTTTGCACGTGATCGATGCGCGTGCGGTGAAGTAATTCTCCGCACTCTTCACGAGTAGACAAAAAGTAGGTTTGAATCTGCTCGCGCTTTTAGCGTACGTACTTATCTGCGCACTCTTAGACTAATAAGACCTTGTGTGCAACCGTGCGAGATGATCATGGTAGGATGGCAACTGTTGCTAGATTTAGAAAAAAAGCCAGATTGTAAAAATTTAATTCTCTCTGCAATCACAATGCACAATCCGACGGAGTGATTCATTTTGCTCATTTGTAGTTAACTTTTCCTGTTTTGATTAAACTTCTAGAACTTTGTTAAAAGAAAATATTTTATTTGGTATAGAATTGAAGGGGAACGCATGCTCTTTTTATATAAAAAAACATTGATGTTTATATAAACCAAAAATTATGTTAATAGGGTCAAATCAACGATTGGATCGTCAGTAAGGAGAGAAAGAGTCGAGGAATCGATTTTTCCTTTTTCTTTGAGACTGTAGCAGGGCTGCTTGTTGACTGGGGACTGTGTCACTTGTCTAGAAATTCGACAGTTTATGTATATCTTTGGAAAAAAAAATACTAGCTAATTGGCCACACTGAAAACTCTGGTTTGACAGTAATAATTTTTCAAAATATAATAACATTAAAATAGTATTTGGTCTGGGGAGCTAAATAATATTTGTCTTGATCACACATACGTCATCGGATATTCCCGCAAGTATTTATTAAAGAATTAAATAATTAAATAATACGTCATCGGATATTTCCGCATGTATTTAGTAAAGAGTTTGATAATTAAATTGACGTATGGGAACATTTTGCGCACCGTCTTGAAAGTCTAGATCTATAGGCCTATTACCAAACTAGAATCTCCTACGCCATATATCTATATCCAGTATTTCAATTTACCCTAATGTCATTTAATGTTAATGTTATAATGTCTGGATCTGTATCACCAAGCAAGAAATATGTATACATGCGCGTAATCAGATTTTTTTTTCGTTTCAGTTGGGGGAGAGATAATATATTTTTACAAAGCTTATATCAACTCGCTCTCTCTGTCCGTCTGTCTGTCTGTCTGATAAAAAGTGTGTGCACGTTATTTCTCCCACACCCATTCACACAATTATTCATTAGAATAGAGAAGACATGAATCAATTTTTAAAAAGTAACCAATTAGTCAATTTATTCCTTGTAATAGACTATTTTGTTGGATACCAAAAAGGGAAACTAATCCTTCGGTATTCACAGATATGGCTAACTTTGTTAGGTTTCGTCCCCTTAAATAACTGTTAACGCTATTTCTCCCTCACACATTCTCCAATCAAGTTGATACTTAAAACAAATATTTATTGTAACTAACAAAACATAAATCAATAAGGTAAAATACCCAATTAGTCAAGCAATTATTGGAAATTAATTACTTTGTTTGATATAAAATAGGGGAAATGACTTGTAAATTATTGGTAGATATAGTTTTAAGGGCGGAGTTCTTCCACTTTAAATAAGCTTTGGGATTTCTTTTTATCATTAGTGGCTACATATATTTTTCTTGTTAATAATCAATCTTAAGTATTTTTAATGTGTTACTGGTAAGCGGTTTTACTATATTCTTCCGATTGGAGGAAGTGTCTTTTTTAAACTAGTATTTTTTTTTCTTTGTGGTTTTCTAACGATTTTTCTAAAATCTTTAATTGATGAAAAAGTCGCACTCAACAAAACCAGGCAAACAATGCATGAGAAGACACAATCTCTTCAAAGTTTTCCTTACAACACCTCGTCCTCTGTCACTTTCGACGTCATTTTAGATGTCACCCTTGACCTTTCAACTCTTTACGATATCCAAAAGACGTGTCTGTATTTGCGATCAATGTCAACAAAACCCTTGTCACAAAAACGTTATATTATTTTCTATGCCATCATGTTTGAGATATAAATGAAGATTGTTTTTGTGTCGTGATTGGTGTCAGAAGTGCGACATTAATTCAGAGTTTTTTTGGGGGGCGGGAAAATGTAAATGTCGTGTACACAAACAAATATTTGTCAGCGCCAAAAAATGTCTGACAGCCAAGTCTTTGACTTGCTCAGCTTTGATGAAATATTTAGACAGAAGAATGTCTTTGATAAACAAGTCTTCGGAGTTTTTTTTTTCCGAGTTCTCGTTCAAGTCTCATCAGCATCATCTCGCAGACGTGATCGGATGTTGTTCCCTAAAATGTAAACGTGACGTGACATTGATAAGATAAAGAGCGAAATCTCCCAATCCTGGAATGTAGGGTTGAGCTAAGAACGTTGGAGCTTAACTCTTTTTGCCCAGAGTTGGAGATGGTTAAAAAAAAAGTGCACTGCCATGACCTCAACAGAACGTTTATAGCCACACCTTCTTGTTAGATCAATACTTTATGTCAGAACTCTGGCTTCCTGCTTTGTTTACAACGTATTTTTATATCATAATTACTTTTTTTAACATTGGAAATCTGGAGATTTCAAACTCTTTTGAATTACATCTTTGTTGGGGGGGGGGTGAGAGATCGAGTGAGGGGTGTCGCTGAGGGTTTATACCTTTTCTGAGACTATTAAACTATTTCGAATAAACACTTTGAAGAAAAACGACGGAAGTCTACTGGCTGTAGACGCAGATGTGCTCAGAAGGTGGACAAAATATTGCGAAAATCTGTATAACTTCATGATAAATTCCAATTACAGTCTAATGAGAGGAGGTGCGGTGGCTTAGCGGTAAAGCGCTTGGCTTCCGAACCATGGACTGGGATTCAAATCCTGGTGAAAACGTGAATTTTCAATTTCGGGATCTTCGGGCGCCTCTGAGTTCACCCAGCTAATAGGTACCTGACATTAGTTGGGGAAAAAGTAAAGGCGGTTGGTCGTTGTGCTGGCCACATGATACCCTCGTTAACCGTTGACCAAAGAAACAGATAACCTTTACATCATCTGCCCTCTAGACCACAAGGTCTGAAAGGGGAACTTTACTTTTTTACTTACAGTCTAATGAACAAAACTTCTTGGGACAAGATAGACCTTGGCGAGACTTCAATACTAGAGTCATCAGAAATAAAGAGGCAATAAGATCACTTAAAGGTAGAAAGCCCGCCAGGAATTGGTAACATACCATCAGAATTTTAAGAATACGTCAGCACAGGAGGTCGTCTTCGAAGAACAGGCAGCCTTCAGAGAAGGTATAAGCATTGCTGAACAAATATTCAACCTTAGACCATTAAGGAAAAATCCCTTCAACACCAAAAAGAAACTGGTACACAAATTCATAGACTTAAAAAAAAGTTTTTTGATCGGGTTTGGCATGATGGCGTGATGTCATGTGACAAGAGATGAGGGAGCCCAACAAAGGTAAAACATCACTGATGTTAGGTCATATCACAACATTGGACATTGTGTGCAAATTAACCTTCTGAGTAAAGTAAAGAAGGGTCGTCCAAAGAAAACTTAGCTGTACAATGTAAAAGAATTCACCAGCTTCTCCCCTGATATCCCGCTACGAACGGCTGCTGACCAGTTGATGGATTTGTTGTTTTTTTTTTGCGAAATGTCACAGAGATCCCTTCGACGAAAGTCAAGGACAGACGAGATGAGAATAAAAACTTTCTAGACACAGTAAAAAGTAATATTCTTCACTTCTGGAGGTGGTGCTCTGCTGGGAGATATGAGGAAACTATAAGTGATGCATTTAGCATAGCCCGGTTCTTTAAACCGTTTGGATTTCGGTTACTTTGAAATCTTTTTACAATACCTCTATTCAATTCGTAACTTCGTTGAAACAAAAACGGGAAACTTCTGGGTTTGTGCACGTGATTATCGAAAATGGCTCTAACAATTTCACTAGGAAGTTGACAATTGCTTCTTTACATAGTTGGGAACAGAATTAGAATCCAGTTGGGCACACTGGGGAAACTCTGTTTTCTTTTGAAATTTGGCTGGAGAACTAGAAAATGTTTATCTTGAGTGAATTATATGTCTTCGGGTATTTCCGCATTAATTCAAGAGTTTAATAAATTAATGTTCAGGAATATTTGCGCACTGTATTCTAGGTCTAGCTCAATGACATAAATAAATATAGACTGGGGAAAAAACAAAACTTCATGTAACTTGAAAACATGTATATCTATTGTTGTCGGATTTCCGAATTCTGAAAAGTTGCATGATCTTCAGTCTTAGAGATTAAACAAGACTTCACTGCTGTATAATAAAGTACACAAAATGTCACAAATTTTAGTTTCATAAAACTCTTTTATCGGCCAGTCTATATTTCTTTATGTTTATGGTCTAGCTCTAAAGGCCTGTCATTGAATATTATTAGAAAGTGTACTAGATCTATAAATTCACTTGACCACAATTTTTTTTCCTCGGGGGGGGGGGGTTATTTAGTGTTCCATTTTATTTTAAATCTAAAATTCAATAGTTATTAAGAGCAAAAAAGGCTTCAAGGTTTTAACATTTTTGAATAGCCATGTAGAATATGTGTGTAGTGTGATTTTTTGTTCTATTATTTTGTTATTGACGTACTATTTTGTTTACCGTCTTGCTGACTTCCGCCTTTAGATGTACTATTAGTTAGCACGATAACAAATGACTTATGGATATTTAAAAAGGGTTTCTATTATTTCTTAAGTTTATCATGAGCTTTAAAAAAAAAAAATGGAGTTAAACCGAAGCAAAAAAAATAGTTCTGTTATTCAAAACAATGTGTCTCCTTTTAAAACTTTTTAAAAAGAAAGATAGGCCTACAGAGGGAATTCCTAGGAGAGGGAAAAATACAGAGAAAGAGATATAGAGAAAGAAAACAGAGAAAGGAAAAGAAAGCTGGGGTGGGGGCGGACATAAAAAGAAAAAGATATAACGAAAGAAATAAAAGGAGGGACAATGAGCGAGATAGCTAAAATTATGGAACAACATGAAACATTATACTAAACAATTATTATCAAACATAAAATAAGACCACGAGCGCCACACCACTTTGGCTCGCATCTCTAAACGAGAGGCTGAAATAAGTTGTAACAATGGCTATCTTAGTCTACATTCTTTTTCATTTGTATTTAGTTCATAAATAATTCATTTAATGTATTAATTCGTTTCATAGCCACACCAAAAAAAAAAAAATCAACTGTTAAATTTGTAATTCACTAATCAGGAGGGTTTCTTTTTTTTTTAACCATACAGAAACAAGACTTCCATGTAAATAAATGTACGCCATTTTCACATCATTTACGTCTTACATCAAGATGTTTCGTATAACAAGATGAACATACGCTACCATATTAGTTTATACAACGTAGGGACGCTCCCAGGGCATTGTTTATTTATTTATAAGACTTTTTGTTCCACAGCATGTGATTGTCATTGTCAGCCTACAACGACAGATAACGCAGCCTTGACATTTATTGAGCTGGATCGCTCGTTACTATTTGGCGTCAACTGAGCCTTGGCGACGAGCCAGGTGGTAATATTTATAAGCTGATCATGGCTAGCAATAGGTAAGTTTGGTCAAGTCTCTTTTTCCATACGTCCTGCCAACAGCGAAACATTGTAATATGTTGATAAATATGAGGGTTGAAGATGTTAAAAATGTGGAAAATTGTGACACAAATGTGGAACCGAAATGTAAAGATGTATTTTTAAAGGTCTGAAACTGGCCTATATGCACAGCATCTACGCTCTTCTTACACAGAGATGACTACGCTTGCTCCGTCATGTCACTCGTATGCCAGACGGAAGAATCCCTAAAGACATACTATACGCTAAGCTTGCAGAGGGAGTCAGACCCAAAAGGCGTCCAAGACTAACCTACAGAGATGTCTGTAAGCGAAACATGAGAACCACGGGCATCGACCAAAGTATGTGGGAGGAGATAGCCCAAGACCGGACAGCATCGGGACAGACTCTACGTGCTGGTACGAACTTCGCCGAGTGCAAAAGAAAGAAGAAAGCTACCCTGTCAGCTAACCCTAGGACAGATGCACGAACTGTGGCAAACTCTACCGCTCCAGAATCGGTTTGATCCGTCACACCAGATTCTGCCCCAAACCAAAGCTACTAACTCGACTTGGTGCATCTATTGTCTTCTGAGACATAAGAAGCCATATATATATATATTCTTTTAAACGAAGTGTGCGTACACATTCTTGATTGTTTCTCGTTCCTTTCATTCTTTTTACCATCGACTCATTTGTCTCTTCCCCCCCCACACGTACATTCTCTGGATGCTCCATATCTATTTAGTAAATGGATCATTCTTGATTTCCATTTTAGTTCTACCTTTCCCTCTCTTTTTCTTTCTTTTTTTTCTCTCTTTCTCTTATAAACTCACTTCCGTCTTCTCTCTTAATTTGAGCCTTTATCTATTTTTGCAAAGCTTATAGTTTTATATCAATTTACTCTGTCTGTCTTCCTGTCCGTCTGGTAAAAAGTTTGTACACATTATTTCTCCCACACCGAATCCCGAATCAAGTTGAGATTTTGCACAATCAATTCTTTTACCTAGCAATAAGAGAATAAATAAAAATCATTAACCAATTAGTTAATTAACTGTTGATAATTGATTATTTTGTTTGGTATTGAAAACAATGGGAAAGAAATAGTACTTGACAGAAGTGGTGGTATATGTTGAATTAGTCCGCTTTACAGTTTGTGTAGAGAATTAGGTGACACTAACAATTGATAACTATAAAACCTTGCATGTTCATAAGCGCTTCGCTGGCACAGTGGTTAGTGTAATGGATTAAGGCTTAAGCCCTCGAGTTCAAATTCAAGTCATAAAATATTTTTTTTATATAAAATGCGTTTGAAAAGCGATCACGGTAACATACACCCTGTGACCCAGAGACCCCATTCTTTCTCCTCCACCCCACTCCCTTTCCCAACCGGTCCAAACAAGTAATAGCTTATTGAGAAACCTAAAAGAATGAAATAGCGCTAAACAAAAACAATGGTAAAAATATTTCTAATCCCACAGATTTATTGTTGTTGGTCTAGATCTATTACAAACTTAATTACTTGACTGATCCAAACTAATTGATATAATTACACTTCGTAAAAGCTTTGTTATTTATTTTTTAATATCTTCTTCTTGTGTCTTTCTTTTCTCTCTCAATTTTTTTTGTCTCTTTCTGTCTGTCTGTCTCTGTTTCTTCATCTCCTAGACCAGGGGTTCTCAACATGGGGGTCGATTGACGATTTGCCAGGGGTCGCCTAAGACCATCGAAAATATGGATTGTTTTTGTCCATTCTTCTATTGCTGTGTGTGTGCTGGGGGGAGGAGGGGTCGCCGCAGAGTGGGGGATTGTAAAAAGGGGTCGCCGAGCATAAAAGGTTGAGAACCGCTGTCCTAGACAATACTGATGGATTTCTCTATTTTTATTCTATCATTCTCTTTCTCCCCCGCTTCCCCACTCCCACTGTTTGCAGCTTTTATTCTTAGCTATAAACGGGGTTGAGCTCCGCCATAGTACTTAGGTGTCCCAGGCCCGGCTGGGGGAGAAAGAAGGAGGGTTGGGGGTAGGGCTAGCTACCCTACCCTGTAGAAAACCCCACATGCTACTGAAACACCAAACAGCATAAACATCGACTCCAGTGACCAACTGATAACAAATGATAATAAATGATAATACCCTACGCGCTCCTGGATTTGTTATCCGGAAGCTTTTCTTGCATTAGCGCATAAGAACGTCAGAAATCTTCCTGGTTCTCTACTGTTGCCCCCCCCTCCACTCCCCACAATTAATTGCTTCATCATTGCTCTTAATGAGTACAATAAACTTGATCTGCTCCATCCAATACATGGTCCCCGCCTCCCCCCCCCCTTTTTTTTGTGCCCCATCCTGAGTCTCGTAACGTGATGTTCCCATCCCCCCCCGCACCTCCTAAGTCGTATCGCAATAATGTCAGGTAGCAATGCACTCAATCAGCAAAATGTCTTCCTATGTCTCGTGGGCGATCGCGGAGTCATAAATATCAAGGTCGATGTCAGCACGCATGGTGGCTTCTACACTTTACTCAACAGAAGACAAGCAAAAATAAAAAAAATAGTTTAAAAAAAAAAAAGGTTATATAAGGGGATAATCCCTGCAACATATCTCAATACTACAGGGTTTAACTCCCTTGATTGAAGTTTGTTAGAGGTAAGGAATATTTGTATAAAAATTTAAACTTGATCCGAGGATGGGAAGCTGGAGAAAAAAACGAGTATAAGATTTGTACCAAACAGACAGACTGACAGACAGACTGAATAATTTAATATAAGATTTGTAAAAATAACAACAAATAAACTATTAGTGGCCCAGTAATGGCCTCGAAATGTTTTTATAACTTTTAGGTGGTGTCCTCAATTGACGTCTTCGAAGAAAGCATCTTCCATTTCTCCACCATTTCTCTGCATTCTAGAAAACTAAATGTCGCAACATTGACGCCTCGGTACCAACTCTCCCGCCATTCATGATTTTATATTTGTTATTGTTTTCTTAGTTAAACTCCATAGTCCTATTAATTTACTGCCTAGTAAGCATCATCTTAGAGGAAAAGAGAAATTCGTCTAGACTTGAGCATACACACTGTATGCTGAGTGACGTGGTTTAACAGCAAGAGAGACATTTGACGTGGCGTCTAAATAGATAGGGTCTATAACTCCTTTCAGTAAATAAAAAAACAAAAAAAAAACGATAATTAAAGGTGTGAATGGCGGATATAAATATATTTAATTGAACAAATGAAGCAACGCTGGTCTATGAGACTTACACACTTTTTTTTTTACACCATAGAACATCGATGTCCTAATGGGGGAGGAGGATAATAGGGCAATAGTATGGTGGGAAATGTTTAAATGGGGAATTTTTAAAAATTTTTTTTTGGTGGGGTGCTAATGTTGTTCTGGTTATTTTAAAATAGGTGATTAATATGGGAAACTTGGAAAATGCAAGAGCTAATGATTTGCTATGCATAGCGCTGGTTGAAGTAGAGTATACTTCTTTTCACAAATAGAAATTCATCAAAATCTAGATTGATTATATGACAATAATAATAATAACAAAAAGTGATAAAAATAATATATATATAAATAATGATAATAATATATAAATATAAATAAGGCTATAATATAATAAATGTCAATTCAAATGAAAAAAATAAATAAAACCCCAAACTGGTGTTATTTTCCTATCCCGCGAACCCTTAGAGAGACCGGAAGGAGCTAAAATTAAACCCTACATGAAAGAGGTTTCAGAAAGAGTAATATGACGTTAGGGGCACGTGACACGAAGACACAACGTCCAAGAGAGACACACGACGACACACGGTGCATGCACAACTTACAGGGGCTGTCTGGTTCCGACAAGAAAAGAACGTAGCAAGACAAAGGAAAAAAAAAGAAAAAAAAACATAAATAAAACCCAAAAAACTTAGACCTCATGCTTTTTAATAGTATAGCAACGGACTGAGAATGAAAAAAAAAAGTATTATAGGGTCTCTATTAACTAACTAGAAATGTTACTATGTTTATGCATTTTAGCGTCAGAAATTGTGTTTATTGCATTATGCTAGCAGTGGTGTGGAGTTAAACAAAAAGTACAAATATATCTAACGAATTCTTGAACAAAAAAAGCTTTGGCGACTTAGACTTTAATCAGTCTGTCAGTCTATGACCTATTAATAACTTGCTCTCACTAAAAGTGCAATAATTAAAATGCCATATCTACAGCAGTTATTATTGAACTTTAAATCGTTACAAATAGTAAATAGTACAAAACAAGATAATGATCATAGCAACTTCAGAGAAAGTAAACAATAATCTAGAAGAAAATAAGAGTACTATGATTAAACAAAGTATGCTTTTTGTTTTTCTTTTTCTTCATCTGAACTAGTTTAGAGTAGTGTTTTAGGCGAGACCAATCGTTATAGCAGCCCTGAACACTGACCTCTGACGTAGCAGCTAGCTATTGGTTTTCAATTCCCACAGGCTGTGACGTTGCAGGTCAGTGTTCAGGCCTTCTATGATGATTGGTCTCGTTTTAAGCGAGTCTGTGCAAGTCTCGTGCATTAAATGTCTTATTGAAACTTCATGCTTTTTATTTGGTGGAAAATGACTATATGGATTTCCGTAGAAGTGTGTTACGTCGTCAGGGGGCATGCGCGTTGTTACATAAAGTGTCAAGGTCGCTTTACGTTCATGGGAATGCGGAAATGACTTGTATATGTACATCTGATGGTTGGGCAGATTCAAATGAGTAAAGGGGGGGGGGGGGGAGTTAAAAAGAAACATGCCCGAAATAAGTCACACAAATTAAGACAGATTTTCTTGTACTATAAACGTATTCCAATCTAAAAGACTCTTGTACAAAAACTTTTGATCAAAAATTAAAACCTCATTACAGATTATTGAGTTAATGCTGCCACTGGGAACACATTGACAAATTTACATTCTACACACTTATCTACAAAAACATACAACAATGATGATTTGTATTGTTGGGATCATCTAACAACAAGATTACAACATTCTAAAGCTACACATAGCACATGATAGTACAATGAATATTTTAAGTTGGTTTGACTTCATAGCTTCGTGAGGTTAGTATAACCTATACAATACACAGACCTATATACACAGATAAATATACCTGGATTAAAATATTATATTACTATATAGATCTGCCTACATTAGTAGCCTAGTGAACAAGTTAATAGCCTAGTCAGCAGTATCGATAGAATTCTAGTTACTAAATAAGTATCAAGCCTTATTAACAGCTTAGCAATTAGAATAGTTATTAATCTAGTTTGTAGACAACTTAGTTATGTTGTTAGTAAACCAGCCATAAACAATTAGCTCATTAATTAAAATGTATGTCCAAGTGTCCAGCGTGTTTAACAGAAGACAAAAAAAGCCAAGACTCTGAGGCTAGAAGGTCATATAAATGTGTAGCACAGCACTAGTACAGATAGGTCTTTAATATCTTTGTACCATCAAGATAGGATTAATTTAACAGCTGCATCTCTTATGACTAACGGTGATGAATTAGAAACCAATTAATAAATGATATCTTTATCGTGTAATTTTTTTGAAAGTGTCAAAGACATGTACTTGTTTAAAAACAATAAATTTTGGTGTAAAAATATCCATTAGATGATAGTTTTATTTCCATACCGAAGGGCAATACGCATGAATATACTCGAATCAAGCTCACGCGCGCACACACACACACACACACACGGACATAACTGATCCTACTCTTTCCAGAGCATAATGTTTACTATAATATTTGTTGAGTTTTTAGAGGACCATTTCTTTTGTGGTAAACGGCAATAGTCATTTAAAGGGAGGGAAGAACAGAATCAGACACAGGGGAACATAAATGAGGGGAACAAAAAAAAAGAGAGAGAGGAAGAGCAAGAAGGAGGAAGATAAAAAGATCGACGGAAAGATAGAAAGGGAGAAATAAACTCAACATAAAACTTTGAATAGAAAAGAAAGAAAGAAAGAAATAGAGAGATAGGCCCTACAGAGAGGCCATTTCTAAGAGAAGGAAAAATAAGGAGAAAGAGAGATAGAGAAAGAAAACAGAGAAAGGAAAAGGGAGCTGGATATAAAAAGAAAAAGATGTAAAGAAAGAAATAAAAGGAGGGACAATGAGCGAGATAGCTAAAATTATCGAACAACATGACACATTATACCAGTGGCGTAGCTAGAGTATATGATGCCTGGTGCGGTACCTCATCTTGATGCCCCCCCCCCCTAAAAAAAAAACAACACAAAACAACTAACTAATTAATAACATTGCAAAACCTTACTTTTTTTTCAAAATAATATGTAGGCCTATTCATTAATCAAATATTGTTAATTCTTTCATGACCTTAATGACCTTTCATGACCGCAGCATTATCATAGCCTTTGTGTCGATGAAGTCAACAAAAGACTCACGAACCTGCACCCTGTCATTCTCCATGACAACATACCGTAAAATTTGGGAAATTTGATCCAGCTTTGAGATGTCAGGTGTACTGTCAAAAATAATAGAGAAATATTTGGCTTGTTTTACTTGCTGTATGATTTGTTTTTTTAGCGTGATCCCCCAATATTGTAATAAATTCATTTTGTATTTGTGGAGACATGTATATATTCGATATGGAACAAAGCTTAGTTCGAAGCACATGCTCCCTCAAGAGTGGATCGTACTTTGATAGTAATTTTACTAACTCTCCAGGTTTTCGTCTCTTGTATAATCAAATCTTGGGCCTTGTTGTCAATATTGTTCCCTACTCTCAGGCAAACTTCAAGTTCCTTCCAAGCAAGCGATGACTGAATGTGAGCTCTGCTGGTCTCATGTTTTTCTATTTTCGGGGATAACCTCCACGACTCATTGAATCCATCTTTGGATTTAAATGAAGATTTGGTACTTGATCTTGTTGAGAAGAGTGTGCAGGGGAAATAAGGATTCTTTTTTTTTTTTGGCGAATAATACATCCACTTTCTAAGAACTTTCTCGCCGTTTGACATTTGCTGGAAAAACCAAGCCTTTGAAAGCTTTCTAGCCTTTCCTTTTTCTGATTCTTGATGTCTATACGCCTCTCTGAATTGACTGTCCATACGCTGAACTGTTTCAGATCCTTGAGTGAAAAGGTGTATGCGAATATTATCTGTGATGACATCAGGCCAATCTCCAATGTCGTTCAGTCTAGAGTTTATTATCTTGCTTTCTGTATTGTTTACACTGTCTGATGGTTCAGCTTCTTCAGTATGAATTTTTGAGGACATGCTTGTGTGCTGTCCTTTAGTCTCTAGAACCTGCGGTATTGAAGTATTTTCTTCTTTTCACGATGTCGGCCTCATCATTTTTTTTCTGAATTCAATGATAACCGTCTCATCTTGCTTTGTTGCTTTTAATTGTTCAGTTAATTCATACCCATTAACAGCTAGCCTATAGTCGGTGGACTCTGGCAATGATGTGACTTGAAATTGTCTCGATGCTTCTTTAGACTTAAGAAATTTAAGAAACGCACCTCACTGCGGTCAAAGAAACTGCTTTATGCGGATGACATTGTCCTCTGGTCAACCGGCAAGAAAGCCGACCAAATACAGGCGGCATTACAAGCTGACCTCCAAACCATCTCCTCGTATTGCGACAAATGACAGATTCAGATAAACATTGCCAAAACGACCTGGTCCCTGTTCAGCCTATGGATCGACATTCTTAAGGCTCCATTCGAGCTTCAACTTAGTGGGCTGCGACTCCAACGTGAAAACACGCCAAAATATCTAGGGGTGACCCTGGATAGAAAGTTGTCAATGCTCCAGCACGTCCAGGAAGTTGAAAGAAAAGCCTCGGAGAAGTTAGTGTTACTAAGAAAGCTGGCCAGCACAAAGTGGGATGCCAAAGCTTACATGCTACGCACATTGTACTTAGGGGCAGTCAGATCACACATTGAGTACAGCTCAAGTATATGCTAGTAAAACTGCCCTCGAATCACTCGACCGAGTACAATCACAGGCACTAAGGTTCATTTGTGGCACCTTTCGGACAAGCCCAACAAACGCTGCTGAAATCTTAACAAACGAGGCCCCTTTACATTTAAAGAGGGAGAGGGCGGTACTTACAGCCTATGAGCGCTATAAAAGGGGCGACAACGTGTACCGTGTGTCCGAAATAAATCTAGTAAATTAGAGTCAAACTGTTCTATAGCTTACATTGTATGGAAGAAATAGTCGAGGAGATGAAACAAAATAGCGACATGACTAGTTTATAAATCATGTTTAAAATACAGTAGTTTAAGTTTGTTCGTGTCCATACAATTAGTCGTTTTTACTGAAAAGCTCACGGAAATAGGAAATTAATACACACTGGGGGAATCTTGGTGCCCCTCTCCACTTGGTGCCCTGTGCGGCCCGCACCACCCGCACATTGGTAGCTACGCCACTGCATTATACTAAACAATTATTATCAAACATAGAACTAGACCACGAGCGCCACACCACTTTGGCTCGCATCTCTAAACGAGAGGCTGAACTAAGTTGTAACAATGGCTATCTTTGTCTACATTCTTTTTCGTTTGTATTTAGTTCATAAATAATTCATTTAATGTATTAATTCGTTTCATAGCCACACCAAAATTAACTGTTTTTAAATTTCCAAAAAAAAAAAAAATATGACTGCGATAGACCGTAGAAGCAAAATAAAACAAAAAAACTGTTTTCACTGCACATGTGACAGAAATCTGGCAATACAAACGATTGAAAACATATTAATACCTTGAAAATTGGTCGGAGTAGAAAATTTTCTTTCACTGGAAGCAATCTGAAACAAAACAAAACATTAATTGAAATATTAAAAAAAAAAAATAATATCATCAATTATACAATCGTGAATATAAATCTTTAAACAAATCCTCAAAAAGGAAAAAAAAATCAATTTGGGAAAGTTGACCCTTGTGTCCGAAGCGCCATGTTCGTTTGAGATGCGCTTTGTACTGACGTAATGATGGTCCCAAGTTTGAACGAGATCAATCGTACAAGAAGGCATGAACGTCACAGGTCAATTGGACGAGCTATTGATCTATGAGCAAAAAACAATTGATCTCATTTAATTGTACTCTAATTTTTCGAGTGGCATGCGCTCTGGACTGTGATTCCGACAAAATATTAAAAAAGAAAAGTGTCTCACATGGCTACGCAGCCACAGCTATAAAGTTCCCCTCTCAGAACTAGCGATCTATATGGCAGATGATGTTAAGGTCATCTGTTTCTGTGGTTAACGGTTAACGAAAAGGGTGTCATGTGGCCAGCACAACGACCAACCGCCTTTACTCTCCCCAACTTAAGTCAGGTACCCATTAGAGCTGGGTGGACTCAAGGGTGCCCCTAAAAATCCCGAAATTCAAAATCCGAGTCTTCACGGAGATTTTAACCCAGCACCCCAGGTTCGAAAGCCAAGCGCTTAACCACTCAGCCACCGCACCTCTTAGTCACAGCTGAGACCTACTTATTTTACCATAATACGTTGTCTTGCTGAGGACGCCAAAGAAACAAATATTTCTAGAGAAAAGGTCATGACCTACTTAGCCATCTCACTTAGCTGAAGTTTCCCATCTTTGTTTCTGTCAAAAAGCTGGAGCTGTGGAAATAAGGAACAATGGAAAACATGAATTAGAGAAGGGGCGAGTCCAAAATACAATCCGTAAAAAATATTCCTAGCACAATGTCTTTGAATCCTAATAGTTAAGAAGAGTAAAATATTTTACGCGGCTACTGAGACCGGCACCTTCGATATGGGGGTCACGGAGGTCACGCTGAGACCCAGTTGAACCTGCATATTTTGTCAAACCTGGCACTAGCTTAAAGGAAAACTCTGATAGTTTTGACAATTTTTGATATAATATGTGTTTTGATTTACAGATAATGAATATAGTATTCTATTTTTTTTTATTTGCAATAATAACTTACTAATGGATTTTTTTCTGACGTAATTTTTCTGCGCATCCAAAACAGTCAGACATTCACCCGGATTCTATGTGACGTCACAGTAGCCTACTAATTTAATCTATTGACTTATTGTATAACGGGAGACCATACAGCAAAGTTTACATTCTCGTAAAAGAAATATATTTTCGTCTATGCAGTTAGATCTAAGATCTTGTAAGCAAAGAAAAAATGCGTAGATTTACATGCTTGACTAACCACGGCAGTCTGTATTTTCTCGCCAGACCACTCAACACACCACAAACGCTATCGCTTGGTTGTCTTGTCATGACCGACTATACGTACGTAATCTAGACTAGCCATACATTGACCAGCTCGTTCGAATCAGTCAGACACACGATCTGTTTACTTCTTGGGACAGAGAGAGGCTTAGATGAAAATGTTACTTTTTTTCTCGAGTTGGTTATCCTAATGCTTTTAGATCTACCTATACATGTATTTATAACTGTACCATAGCTCTGGACCAGGCCGTCACTAAGCCCAAGAGCCTGTAAGAATGAAGCGATACGATTGGTTAAATCTAGTTTCCTTTTCAGTATTGTTGAGGGAAGTGACGTATGCCTAACCTAAAAACAAAATATCATTGAACCCCTTTTTTTTGGAAATGTCAAGAATTTACTGTCTAATTTATTAAATATAAATATTTCTAAGTATTTAAATAAAAAAATGGTAAAATGTTTACTATTACAACTTTTCACGCAGAATTCAAATATGTCAATAACTCAAATTTGAAAAACTTTCGCAGTTTCCCTTTAAGTCCAGGATGCTGACGGTTGTTATAATTTCTCAATTCTTAGTTATCGCCTGTCTTCGACGATATCACTTCTTGAGATCGCAAATGTTTAAGCCGCGGTCTCACCTAAGAGTTTTCCATGTTTCTTTTAAAGCAAGTCGCTGCCAGGTGCTCAGTAACAATAGTAGTATGATCTCTGAGCTTTTCTGTACAAGGTTATCGGGAAGCACTCTTAAAGGCTTGCAGAGAAAGAGCGACGCTCATGCAATATTATGTAATAGGAAGCCAAACCGTACATTTTAACAAAGATATGAAGAGTACTAAATAATGCACAAGCTTGATATGTTGTGTTTTATCCAGAGGCATTACATAAGAAATAATGGAACCAGATAGCATAATATCATTCAGATATTGTATCAAGAATCAGTGTGAAATTATTTTTTTGGCGCGGCGGGCCGTCTGAAGTCTTAAAGATTTTGTTTTAAATTTTTATATATAAGGATACTGGTTTTTAAAAAAAATGACATTTGGCTATAGCGAAACAATTTGTAAAAATCTCTGAACATGTGGAAAATCCGAAACAGAAGACTAGTATATTTGCTAAAATGCACACAACACTGAACTATTACTTACAAATACAAAAACACAACCTAATAACAAAAATATTCTTATCACAAAGGCACATTTCATATTCCATATTCTAGGACGAATTGGTATAAGTAAAGGAACGGGTTTCCCGCATCACCTTGACAAACCAAAGACTATTTAACATGCACAACTATTAAAACAAAAAACATATACGCATTGGATCTACAGTTATCAGTGTATTAGAATGAAAATCTGAAACTTGTGTTATGCTGTAAAAACAATAACAATATATTCATTACATTTTCTTGTAGCAATGCTAACATTTTTTTTTTATTTTTTTTTCTGAACTCCTCATCAGTAAACAGACACATATCACAAAATTATTTAACGTGTTAATTATTGTTTATTTTTAGCTTGATAAGTTATTGTTTATTTTGCTCAAACGTTTGGGAAGAAGCTGATATTTGTTTTGTTTAAAGTTAGACCGTCCGTCAGGTTTAGATCTAACATAAATTAAAACATTAGAAAAGTTTTAAATGCAATTTTACTAAATTTTGTAGCTGGCAATTTTTAGGTGCAGCAGCTACATGTTTTTTTCCCCAACTTAAACCAAACCGTTATATAATTTTTTAAATTAATTATGCAAGCACACTAAACCACGTCTTACTCTACTAATCCCCAGATCAAATCAAATGTTGATATCAAGGAGAACAGATGCCAGGATTAACCGATATGCATATGCATAATTTCCGAGTGTCTATCTTTTTGTCACACAGTTTTCTTTTATCTTCAAAGCAAATGTTCTCATCATATGACGGTGTTTGTTGTCGCTGGCTACACGACGACGTTCTAAATTAGTGCTGCCCTTATTTGCAACCACACGTACAATAAAAAAAAACACATTTCGATTAAACGATTGAAGCCATTGCAGTTAACAACGGACAACTCGCGTCGGGCTCAAGAAAAACTGGTCGCCCCCACCTCCGTTACATAGATGTAATAAAAAGTAAAGTAAAAAAGTAAAGTTCCCCATTCAGACCTTGTGGTCTATACGGCTAAAAGGGTGTCATGTGGCCAGCACAACGACCAACCGCCTTTACTTTTCCCTAACTAATGTCAGGTACCCATGAGAGCTGGGTGGCCTCAGAGGCGCCCGAAGATCCCGAAATTAAAAATCCCAGTCTTCACCAGGATTCGAACCCCTGTCCCCGGTTCGGAAGCCAAGCGCTTTACCGCTCAGCCACCGCGCCTCCAGATGTAATAAAACGGGACCTCAAATCAGTGAACATCGATACTGTCATTTGGGAAGACATAGCTCTAAACCGCACTAAATGAAGAGAGACAGAGAACAAGAAAGCTATGGACAACGAAAAAAACCATCAGCTTTGGAAGAAAATCGTGCCGTGCGAAAAATGGCCGGCTCCTCTACCACCAAAGTGAAGCCACCTTAACCTGCAATAGTTGTGGACGGGAGTGTCACTCCAAAATAGGGCCCCACAGCCACATGAAAAAGTGTTCGAGATGACCCATGGTCGCTCTACGACTGAAGGAGGCCAACAGTTTTACAGACGGACATTTTCAAACAAAATTAGACTTAATATGAAGCTTGATACTTAATGCCTAAAAAAAATGAGTTTTACACACTGATATCAGATTGTCTCTTCTATACAGATTTTTTTTCAAATGGAAAGTTCTCGTAAAGGAAATTTAAAAAAAAATTATCTCCTCTGCAAACTTACTCCTCTTTGTAGAAACTCGAAGCTACGAGAAGCCAATGTACAAATAAACTTACTGTTTACACTTCTCTTGACGCGTACGCCACGTGACGCATGGTGTGGACTTTTTTCAATACTTTCACCACAGCTTTTTTGGCATCCATTTTTATACAGTATTATTTATATGTCCGTATACAATTGCGTAAATGTTTATACAGTAAGGTGTGTATGTTTATATTCTATTGTGAGGATGTTAACACACGGTTGCGTAGATTTCATTTTAGTATTGTGTAGACGTTTATACTCCTTACTCTAATATTCTTAATTAACTATTGAGCTCTAATGACCTCCTCGCTGTCGAGGACAAACTTTGACCTTTGAACTCACCATCGTGTCAGCGTACGTGATGAGCTGTTCCTCTGTGACGATTTTCTCAAATGACTTCAGGAGGTCTTTCAGGAAGTGCTGGGGAAGAAAGGTCATCAAAACATTTCCATGAACTTAAAAAACTTTGAATATTTCAAAATTCTCGTTTAATAGACATTTAAAAAAAAAACAATAAAAGAGACATTGAAAGACAGAGACATAGACATAGACAGAGACAGACAGAGACAGAGACAGAGGGTAAAATAGAGTTGACGAGTGGATGAAAGACGTATGTATCACGTAATTATATTTTTTGGAAAGTAACGTCTGTAATATATAAGATAAGATAAAAAAGATATATAGTTTGAGTAGGGCATTGAGTGAATTAGCTTTAAGGATATGTAGAGAGAGGGATTGAGGAGAGAAAATACATTTTTAGAAATTTAACAAGAACATAAAAATAAAATGTTATTTGGTGATCGTAATATTAGAAAATGCGTCCTCTGTTTTGGGACCCTTCAACTCAAGAAAACAGAATTATAGTAGAAATAGAGCCGTGAGATTTATACAAAATGAATATTCACATTTGGAGGCGCAGTGGCTGAGCGGTAAAAACCTTGGCTTTCGAACTGGGATCTTTGGGTGCCTGTGAGTCCAGCCAGCTCTAATGAACCTGACATCATGTAAAGGCGGTTGGTCGTTGTGCTGGTCAGATGACACCCTCATTAATCGTGAGCCACAGATAACTTATATAGATCGCACGATTGCAAGGTCTGAATGGGCAACTACGCTATTTTTGTATCTCTGATGTTGTTGTTTTATATTTGGTAGGTTTTATACTTACAATGTTCATTCAAAATTCCAATCATCACCTGTATTCGAACACGAGACCCCTGATTTGGAAGCCAAGCGTTTTACCACTCAACCACCGCTCGTCCACACAAATTGCATGGCATTCTGAAACTAATAAAACTGTTGTCCGAGAAATAGATGCGCATCGTGGCTATTTCTTATCCTAATGAACAGCTGAGTGGCACGTGACCCCTAATGAAACTCAGCAGACGTTATACCCATTCATCGAGGGATCACGTGAATGACATTTTATTTTGTGGTAAAGAAAGAGTTACCTTGAGTTCGTCTGCTTCTATGTATCCGCTGTGATCCTCGTCGTACTTCCGCCAAGTCTGAAACAGGATATGACGTCAGATCTATTTAAGGAAGTCTTACCTCGGGATTTTTATTATTATTTTTTATGTGAAGTTTGAATTAAATATGAGATAACTATAACTGTATACGTCCATTCAAATGTGAAAGTTATTTTCCCTTTTATGACTAAACATTTATTTAGCTGGCAACAGAGGCTTATCAACATAACGTCCTTGACATTAGTTTGTCTTTTTATACCAAAACATCTCTTCATCTTCCTATTTTTTAACATTTGTAAGTTGCGTTTTATCGCTCTCCACATTGCTCTAGATTCTTTTTCTATGTTTCTCTGTTATTTCTTAAATAATATAAACCGGGTCTTACAAAAACCGAAAACAAAACAAACAAAAAATTCGACTTTTTAAAAAACTTTTCATGACAATCCCCAATTAGATAACCTATAATATTTTTTTACAAAAAAAATAAACCTATCCCTCTTAAAGTCATCATGAGATATATGTAGAGAAATAGCTTTAAAAACACAGCAGGAGCGATTTCTTAGTTATGGAAATAATAAAGTTAGTGGGGTGGGGTGGGGGAGTAAATGAATGGAAACTATTCTATCCGTTTCGTGACAGTGTGTTATTTTAGATTGCGTGAACCATATCTTCACATTTTCTGTATGTTCATATAGTCTACATGTCTTTGAATACAAAAGTGCTGTTTATGATCAGGGATGTGTTGCTAACTGTCACTATCTAAAAGTTACTTTGGGGAGGACGTATTGTTTTTTTATTATTATTAACAAAAAAAGGAACGGATTTTCATCACCTTATTGACTAGGAAGAACTAGGATTTTTAATACTTGAATAATAAAGTAGCTATATGCCCTAGGCGACTATTAACTTGTAATAGTTTTTGAATTCAGAACTGTATAGTTCAGACTAATCACAATACAAACACACAAACGCCCCCAACCACCACCCCCCCACACACACAAGGCCGGCCCTAACAATTGCGAGGCCCTATGCAAAACTGATTGCGCGGGGCCCAGTCTGGCTAGGGAAATACAAAATTAAGATTTTGTCTTTGCAGTATATTTTTATTAAATCAAAGCTGACCAATGCCATTAATTTTTTTATTGCTCTCAGGATTGGGACACCAAAAAGACAATTGTGTCTATCTTTCAGGAGATTTTTACGAGTTTTCGGTAGATTTTAATAATTTCAGATTTCCAGGACTTTTTCGTATATTTTGCAAATTCAGGAGATTTCCTGGTGGTCCTGGAAAATTAGAAGGCCACGTAAACCCTATTATTACATAAGTTGTAATGTTTTATAATTTAATAATATACACCTAAAAATAGCGATGGTACCTATGAAAGTGTGTGGCCTACTGCAGCCGCATAGGTTGCCGTAGCCTAAGGCCGGCCCTGCCCACACAGACACACACACACTTAAATTACATTCACAAAGACACTCACCTTCATAAATTCCACGCTTGATTCCAAAGGATGCTCTCTGCGGAACAACAGGAGAAAGTTCTCCTCCATGGGAAGCAACTGGGCCAGCTATAGGAAAAAAAAATAACTAGTAAATTTAGCTCAGAAATAAAAATATGTTCTAATGTTTGTTCGTTTGTTAGCTCCGAGCTGCTTAGCTCAGAGAATTTGTTTGGGCGCCAGCTATTTAATTTGGTTTACTCCAGCGGCCATCTTTGGCCATCTTTGGCTATTTATCATACACTAAGTAAAACGTATCTTTTCATTAAAGTTAGACTCGCCCCACAGTCGGTTCTGCTCAAACTAGATTAGCTGGTTCAGATATTAGGAGAAGATGTCAGTGGCGTAGCTAGGGTGGAAGGAGGAGGGGGGAGAATTTGAAAATCCCCCCGGGCCCCCACTTGAGAGGGGCCTCCAAACGAGTGCTTTTTACATTAAAAATTAAATATTACGCAAAAGGCAAAGGGGCCCCAAAGAGGTCAAGCCCCCGGGCCCCCAATACATGAAAAATTCCTAGCTACGCCCCTGGAAAATTTTAAGACAAATCCTTGAAAATATTCTATAATTACTTTCGTCCTATCAGAATTTCAATATGGCGTAAACGTTTCATACAAAAGACTGACATGTTATAATATACATTGCACAATAAGAATTGTTTGATATAAACAGCATAAAGTCATATGGATCATATTGTTTTATTAACTGATTTGAATAAGTTTTCTACGAAAAGAACTGAATCAAAATGCATTTTAAACTATAACTTATTAGAACGTCATGTGAATAATATTGTACGCTAAGCCAACAGCCATTTTAAAAAAAGTGAAAAAGTTTTTAGATTTCATTTTTTTAATTACCGGTACTAGATCTACATACAAGGCTCAAAACAGATATTACAAACAACCCGCGAAAATTCTAGGTCAGAAATGAGTAAGCGCCAATGGAAAAAATCTATGGGAATTAATCGCGCGCTGCTCTATTTTTATATGATCAAAATTTTACAAAATTATTTATGCACCAATTTTTTTTTTTTTTTTTTTTAAAGGAAACCTCAGAATTTGCGCTATTCAGTTTTAGCTTTATCATCATAGGAATCCTTGGGCTTTATGCCTCTTTTCTTTGCCTCTTTTTTGGGCTTTATATGCCTCTTTTATGGGCCATCTTGCCTCTTTTGTGGGCTTTTTTTTTTTTTTAATATGTTTTTATTTGTAAGTTACCATAATTCACAAGTATTAAATCATAAACAATTGAAAAGTGATTAACCTAAAAATATAATAACAGTAATAGAAATATTATTTAATATCAAAGACATACTACCTAACCAATGAACCCCCTAAAGACAGAAAAATGATACAAGTATACTCTACTCCAGAACAATCAACACAATATCAGATATCCCTGACCCCCAACACCCTATTTCTGAAAAACTACATGAGCATTATACAGGTATATGAAAATCAAACTAGATAATTCTCTACTCTAAAGTCCATTATTTTTCTAAATGTTAATTCCAAGTGATTAGGATCAAACACCTTATTATTATGTAGACATTTGAGCCAGGTAGCCCAAACAAGATTCCTGTATTCGGAAACAATAATCAAGTTAAAGTTATGTATCATTTTATTTTTTAGTTTTGGCAGCTTGTTTAAAATAATAGACAAGTTAACATTTACATAATTGCCACAGTTTGCTTCCAATAGGTCCATTACAGTACTTCTAACTTGAAGGAATAATGGACATTCCAAATACATGTGTTTTTCGTTATCAGCATTTTCAAGGTGGCATAATATACATTCACGGTCATTTGCCCGTCTTCTAACCATAGGAGTCATCCCAAAGATAAGTCTATAACTAATCTCTCTAGCTTTTGGTGGGATATGTTTACTGTGTAGGTTTATGAATGTGTCCTTGAATTCTGTCACCCCAAGAACTCTCCCCCACTTAATCCTATTCACTAGGCTTTCCTGTAACAGCTTTTTAAGTGTTATGTATGATTCTTTGGTTTTGTTGTGTATTAAATGTTCATTACCAGGTAAAACTCTTGAAATAGATCTGTAAAATGGATGAGTGACTGTACCAAAATAGTGAGGAGTATCATTGTGTATTGGAAGAAGACTACTTAATCTTAAACCATAATAGTAAATTGTCAAGGGAAAGTTTGTTGGGTTTCTAACTACTTGACCTACAAATTTTAGCCTTAGCGACTGTATTTTTGTTTTAACATCTTGCAAGTTTATCCCCCCATCCTCTTTGTTTTGAATGAGTGTAGTGTGCTTAATGCTCCTAATAGTGTTTTTAAATATAAAGTTTCTAATTAACTTGTTCAGCTTGTTTATGAATTTAGGAGGTGGCTCTGTAATGTTAGCTAAATAGACAATCTTTGGAATGACCAAACTATTTATCAATACAGCTCTACCAAATATTGTAGAACCTGTGTGCTGATAACGTTTAATTAAGTTTGAGGCTTTGACAAAAATATTCTCCCACTGGTCTTTACAATAGAACAAAGGATTACAGGTATAGACAATACCACAAATCTTGATTTTATCAACAATTCTGAAAGCGCAATTCTCTTTGAATTTCCATTTCCCTAGTCCCATTACAGAGGATTTATTTATATTTATTTTTGAACCACTAGCTTCTCCGAAAAGTGTAAACTTCTTTAGTATATTCTCAATATCTTGCTCTGAAGATGGAAAAAAGGTTGTATCATCCGCATAGGCTTTGACTTTGATGGTTGAGAAGGAACGACCCGGTATATTTATCCCAATAATGGATGGGTCAGATCTTACAGATTCCAAGAAGGGTTCCAAGCAAAGGATATACAAGAAGGGGGATAAGGGACAGCCCTGTCTGACAGACCTTTGTATGAGGATACTCCTACTGAGAGAATGATTAATTATCAATCTACTTGTTGCATTGGTATAGACAAGCTTTATATATCTGATTAACAGGGAACTTATTTTACATTTCTCAAGCACCAAACTAAATAATTGCCCAAAGGGTTCCCAATGAAATTAAAGAGTGTATCACTCGTGACATTTATTTGTTTCTTTTCTGGCGTTTAATGAGTAAACATACTTATGCATATTTTCTTTTACATACTTGTTTTATTATAAACATGGAGTACGCAGTCTCATAGCAAACCGACTATTGATTTTCTGCACTTGAAGCTAATCTAAGCAGATATACAACAATTAGTTTTACATAGTCAATATTGTAAGGCCTTGTTAACAAGTATTTAATAGAGCTTCATGGAAGAATTTCCAAAATCGAACAGTGTCATCATTTAGAAAGAAGGCGAGAGTGGAACTAAAAGAATTGAAGACTAAAGACTTTGAATGAGAAGCACTTGTTGATAAGACTCCCGAGAAGTATCTACAGGCTACTAGACCATTGAACAGGTGAGGCACATCAACGGGTGTACTAGACCATTGAACAGGTGAGGCACATCAACGGGTGTACTAGACCATTAAACAGGTGAGGCACATCGACGGGTGTACTAGACCATTAAACAGGTGAGGCACATCGACGGGTGTACTAGACCATTGAACAGGTGAGGCACATCAACGGGTGTACTAGACCATTAAACAGGTGAGGCACATCAACGGGTGTACTAGACCATTAAACAGGTGAGGCACATCGACGGGTGTACTAGACCATTAAACAGGTGAGGCACATCGACGGGTGTACTAGACCATTGAACAGGTGAGGCACCTCAACGGGTGTACTAGACCATTGAGCAAGTGAGGCACATCAACGGGTGTACTAGACCATTGGGTTAGTGAGGCACATCAACGGGTGTACTAGACCATTGGGCAAGTGAAGCACATCAACGGGTGTACTAGACCATTTGGCAAGTGAGGCACATCAACGGGTGTACTAGACCATTGAACAGGTGAGGCACATCAACGGGTGTACTAGACGATTGAACAGGTGAGGCACATCAACGGGTGTACTAGACCATTGGGCAAGTGAGGCACATCAACGGGTGTACTAGACCATTGAACAGGTGAGGCACATCAACGGGTGTACTAGACGATTGAACAGGTGAGGCACATCAACGGGTGTACTAGACCATTGGGCAAGTGAGGCACATCAACGGGTGTACTAGACCATTGAACAGGTGAGGCACATCATCGGATGTACTAGACCATTGAACTAGTGAGGCACATTGCCAGTGAAGTATTACCATACCAAAAGGTGATGGCAAAGTTAATATTGCTGCTGATGGTTGCTGTATAATAAAATTTAATAATTGTTTTGTTGATGTTAAATTTTCTTAGCTTTCTAAGATAGAAGAGTCGCTTGTGAATTTTTGTGTAGAGGTTTTGACTCTTTTGATTCTCCGGCACCCAATCTCGAATCAAGTTAAAATTTTGCACAATTATTTTATGTACCTGACAAAACAAACTCAATAAAAACAAATTTAACCAAATTAGATCTAGTACATTAACTAATATTAATTATTTGTTTTGTTTTGTATCGAACAAAGGAAAGAAATCGAACTTGACAGATGTGGTGATAATAGTTGAATTTAATTCCCTTATGCAGTGGCGTAACTAAGGGGGGGGGGGGATGGGGGGGGGAGAATTTTAAAATCCCCCCGGGCCCCCACCTAGGGGGGGCCCCCAAATGGGTGTCCGAAATTTATTTGTAAAATACATAAATTAATATACTTGATTGACAAATAGTGTCAACGGGTGTCTTTTTTTAACAACATTTATGGATTAAATTTATCACAAAGACTAAACCTAAATATTTTAAAAATATTTTTGCTGCAGAGATCAATTTTTTAATACGGGTGTCTGTTTCTATTTTAAACTTTGTTGCCACGAATAAAACTGCATGATATACAGCGAATTCCAGGTATCTTGTTACCTTTACTAATAATAGATCTAAATGGCTACACTAATTAACCTTGAAGCAAAATTTACAGAATCGAGTATAACTAAAAGTTATTCTTAACAATGCTAAAATTGTCCATTATTCGGGTTTGGCGTCTATAATTTCAGAATTAAACTTCACACTCGAGTTATTACCCCTTTATTCATCTTTTCTCAATCCAATGGAAACTCTCTTTTTATTTACATCTAATGATCTAATCCTTTTGCTTTCGCACAAAACATAAACAAAAAATAATGACGTAATATCATATAATATTAATACATCCTTCCTATTGAAGTTATTATCACACCTTCCTTTTAAAGTTTTTTGATAGTGATATCTACTAGCAGGGCCGGCCCTAGCATTTGCGGGGCCCTATGCGAAACGGATCGCGCGAGCCTAGTCTGGGTAGGGATAAGCATAATGTCAAAATTATTTTTTTTAATTAGAAAATAGGCCTACTTTCGTCTTTGCAATAAATTTTTATCAAATGAAAGCTCGCAATGCCACTTTTTATTTATTGGCACCCCAAAATGTCAATTTTGTCTATTCTTTAGGAGATTTGAATAAATTCAAAAAAAAATTCAGGACTTTATAGTATATTTTGCCTTTTCATGAGATTTCCTGGAGGCCCTGAAAAATCAGGAGGTCGCGAAAACCCTGTTATTTTATATACGTTATAATTGTTTAATTTAATAATGTACACTTGGAATTAGCGCGGGGCCTATGAAAGCGCGGCGCCCACTGCGACCGGCACTGTCTACTAGGAACTTTAACAATTCGTCCACTTCTGGTTGTCTTGACTGAACAAGTTCTCTAGACGTTGGTCTATAACTGTCTGTTTCGTTTGTTGCAACTGTTTGCAGTTCATTGTCTTCATCGGTATCATAGTACCCAGAGATGTCTTCATCGAAACTCTTATGTAAAAAGCGTTGATTTCTTCTGTATGTTTTTCCATTGTTTGTCTTTATGATGTAAGATCTGGGTGCTGAATTTTTTTTATGACAACTGCTTTCTGCCATGTTTGACCTAGACGAACTCTCCGACAGAAAAATCTTTAGGTAGTCTTGCTTTTGCATCGTATTTCACTTAGCTTTTCATCTGTCGTTCGTTGAATAATGTCTCTGCATTTTCAGCTACCAATGGTTTCAATAGTTTGTGATCAGTTGGAATGATTCCCTGAGTCTTCTACTCGTCAGCAGTTGTGATGGTGAATACGGCAGTCCACTTATCGGAGTATTTCTATACTCGAGCATAACGAGATATGGATCTTTCCCACTTTTGTATACTCTGAATCCTTTTGGTTTCGCACAAAACATAAACAACCAACAATGACGTAATGCCATATAATATTAGCACAGAATCTTCTTCATGCAGTGGAAAATTACGAATTTTTTGCCTATCTTGAATTCTGGTCAAAGCTCCTGTGCCCAATTAATATAGTTAGGAAGAAACTACAAAAGTCTGGACTGCATATACGGGAATCTGCTCAAGAAATTAGTACTTTCATGCTTTCTGCAAAATGATGAGAAACTGACAAAAACCCAATCCATCGAAAAAGCAAAAGAAGGTAGTGAATACTATGGATTCCCTGTAATCAAAACAACCATATGAAAGAAAAGACTTGATGGGAAGTTGAGTTCTAATGTAGGAGTGTCAATACAACTGCAATTCAAACGTGTTGTGACAGAAGTGCTGGACAGATTTCATATGGAGATGAAGGGCAGATTCCAAAGGCTGGAAAGAAAATGGATACCTTTGGGTTTCTTCTTGAACCAAGACACCTGTTAGATGAAGACACGCTTGTGAAAAATGTGCTACTTTTCCTGTTTGTATGATGAAATAAATGGAAAATCGCTTTTTCAATTATGTCATTGATGCACGAGCACTTTTCATCAACAAACAGTAATACAATCACCAATAGACATATTGAGGAAACAGGCTTCATATGGTAATTACGTGTGCTCAGACTTTGCAAACTCCTCCAAATACCGCTAACTCAGGCCACTTCCATTACGTCATGTGAGAGATCATTCTCAAAGCTCAAGCTCATCAAAAAGTATCTCAGGAGCACACTGACGCAAGAAAGGCTTATCATGGTTTTAATGTCAGTGAAGTCACAAATACTAGAAAGTATCGATATAGTTGATGTTATAGATGTCTTTGCTGCACAGAATGCACGACGTGAAGCGATATCAATTTAGATTTGTCACTTGTGCATTATTTAACTAATAAACAACGGTATTATTCATTAAAAGAGTCTTGATGATTACTTTTTGTTAAGTTTACTGATATACTGAACCAATTTGATTTGTGGCTTATATATTTTTGCGTACATTATCTCATGTCATATGTCGAATGTCAAAATGCAAGGGGCCCCCAAAGAGGTCAATCCCCCCGGGCCCCCAAATCCCTAGTTACGCCCCTGCCCTTATGGAGGCTTGATCCTTCGAATTTAAATTCAAGTGGTACAATTTTATTTTTATGCATTTTAAAAGTTATCACGGTAGCATTCAACCAGATACACCTTCGTCTCCCTACCACTTTCCCAACTGGTCCAGACAAGTGATAAGATTATAGCGTATTGAGAAAGCTAAAAGCTTGAAATTTATTTAAACAAAAACAATTGCTAGAAATTATTCTAATCGCACAGATCTATAATCGTTAATCTAGATATATTACAAACTTAATTAAATGGCTGATCCAAAGTAATTGATACAACTACACTTGATATAAGCATTGTTTTTTTTAAGCATTTTTCTTATGTTCTTCTTGTTAAGATCATACTGGACGGCATCTATGGCGTGCTATTCCATTACAGCCAGACAAATGCATGCATAGAAAAAGTACAGATAAGCAGCCAAAGCCTCGCTACAGACTCCATGAACGAATTCCTTAGGAACTTAGAATAGAGACAAGTAAACACCTAGTTTATAACCAATATCAGGTGACCGAGCCTCGCTCGGATGAATAATTTGTCAAGAAAGGATATATACCCGAAGTCATTTTGAGAATATTTTTGTACCAGGTGGCCGAACCTCGCTCTGTTAAATAATTTCCGAAGTCATTTTGGGAATATTCTTGTAATTACGAAAATGAGCGATCGGATAAAGACTACTAATCTGAAGAGTTGTTTTAGTGTTCTGTTAGTTCTAATTGTAGGCCTAATTGTACATGTCGATTAAATTTAAAGTCTTTTAAGTCCTCCTATAGTCTAGACAAAGTACAGCTCACGTCCGTCTTATAGTTTTACAATCCATCTTTTGCGTAAAACTATTGTAGGCTTACTATTATTGGCTTGGAAGAAAGTCTTTGCAATGTAACTTCTCTACGTTATAGGGTAAAACATGCACTTAGTGACAAAGTAAAATGGCGCATTTTTTCTTATTAGACTTAAATCATGGCATTAGTTTTCTAAAGAAACGTTTCCGTGGGGCACCTCTGTTACGCCAAACAATATGCTCGTTACCCATACGGGATACGTGCCCTGCCCAGCCTGACTGTCGGACTATAGGAAGTTCATACCGGCTTTTGCCATCCATCCATCCTAGTGGTGCTATGGCCTGCTTTTACACATCCATCCATTCAGATCTCTCCTGGCCCTAACTCCAAGCTTTTTACCGAGGTTTATAGTTAAATCAAAAGAGGCTGCAGTGTACGCAAACTGGTTGACTGCTAGATGGATATCATGTTTAGTGTGAGCAAGTAAGGCGTAGAGAAGTTGTGTTATGACCATTTCCTTTGTTTTGGTACAGGACAGTAGACACCGAAGCATGAACACATGGTAATAATTTACCAGCAAAATAATAATAATAATAAGGCTTGTCTTAGAGTCCGAAAATTAATGAGGATTGCAGCTGTGACCTGCATATCTTGCCACATCCAGGGCAAGCATAACCATTGTCCGCGGTGCTCGATTAAGATTTTCTTTTAGCGTCTGCGTCTGTCCTCGGCAGCAAATTTTCTTTTGGTCTCAAATGTGTATCCGCGGCCTTTGTATAGAGGGAATTCTTTAAGTCCGACAGTTACGCTGGACAGAGCAGTATCCTGTATGGGAGACGAATCTCAGACGAACGCATGCCAAAGGCAGTCTTTTTTGGTGAGCTAAAAAGTGGTCGACGTAACACCGAAACCCTTAAAAGACCAGCTTATGGCGCAAACTTTACTTAGCTGACATAGAAGAGAGCACATGGTTGCATGCGGCCTCAGAACGAGACAGATGGAGGTCACCAGCAAAATAAACAACAATGTAAAAGGTATCTACACCGCTCTACGCAATTAAAGAATAAACAACTTATTAAGCACTTAAAACACAATAACTAATCATATATCGGCACATTTAATTTCATTACTTTTCTTTCATAGTTCTATAATAAATCAATCTACAGTAAGATGGTGCGCAAATGTTTAATTAGGTCTATTGATCCTTTAAAACTCGTTCTTGTTTGCAAAGAAATATTTTAGTGTACTGCGGTAAGCCTAGTGACGTAAGCAGCATTTTTCCCGTTTACGTCATGGAAAATTTTCATTCATAAAACATTGCAGCCAAAATTAATTTTTCGATAATGAGGCATTTTCAAACCGATATAACGGTCGACCTCGAGTTTTCCCGATGTGGCCAATGAGTTGAGAATTTTTTTCTCACTATTATGCACATACCTTGAAATTTTAAAGAAAATCGTTAGAGCCGTTTTCGAAATAAAATTTATATATATATATATATACATATAAATATATATACATACATACAAGAATTGCTCGCTTAAGAGTATAGGATTTGAAATTGTGTAGAGTACTACAGTTGTGCATCGCCCTAGGGTCAGCAGTGACATTGACACTCCGGACTCGCGGACTAGAGACGCGGCCGGAGGCAGCGACTCCGGGTCCCCCCCCCCTCCATATTCCTTTGATCTACCAGGCTGACCATGCTGGGCGCGCCATTTATGTTATGGCCCCTTGAGGGACGGCGCCAGGACGTGGACAAATGTTGTGGGAGCTCTTTTATATCCCCGCACAGTGCAATGAGGATACTCTCATGCCATTTTAGACACTCCCATGGGAGCTTTGTTTTGATACCCTTTGACCTAATCGTCACCTGTTACGATCGTTTCCACCTGGACGCCACGATGAGGCAGGGTAGCTTGTCAGAGAGTTTATAACCAGTTAAGTATGTTGCAGGTAACATGTATTGATTTTTAAATCTTTGAATTATTACTAGCCAGATATGACCCTCGGCCTGCGGGCCTTAGTTTGGGTATTACTGATCTACTGGATTGAATTTAGATCAATATCAGACTTGGAGAATGTTCCTTTCACATGTACAGTCGCTAGAGCGTACACATGGTAACTCGCTGGGAGCCGTGTTCACTCCCGTACTTAGCCTATCCGACTCCCCTGGGCGGAGGTTTCCACAGGGGTGCCACTGGGGTGCCACTCTGAGGCAATGGGAGCTGGTATTCCTTCGATCATTGTTACTGAGAATTAGTACATCAATACTGTTCATAAGTCGCAAATATAGGAGCATTTTTTAATTAATCAGTAGAAGATTACATCGTCAAAAACACACAGTACAATCAGTAAGTTCCATGTTCTCATAACGATTAAGGTAAACTTAATTAATATAATTAACTTACTGGTTATTTTGCGATTGTGTCACGCGTTATGGAAGTGCTAACAATCGTGGGAATTATTTATTTATGTTTTGAAGCTGAATTGGTTTATTTCATTTTGCATTTTTTTTTAATAAATTGTCTTATTTAGGGCTGGTCCTATGCGAAAAGGATACTAAGTGAAAATGAAGATTTTTTTCTTTGCACTCAATTCATTCTTTACTAAATACAAAATCACGAGCAAATTAACTTTTTTTTTTCACATTTTTACGGCTGGCTAAAATGTTGTGATTCAGAAGTGTAGGCTTGCAACATGCCCGAAATAAGTGAATACAGCTGTGAATCTAAAACAGTGAGTCTACCAAGGGCCTTACCCTCGACAATATTTTTTTTCAAATCATTAAATAAGAACAATCTGGTATAAACTTTGTCACATGTAAATTATGAGTGAGTCTGGTGTGAATGTACACTTTGGTTTCTTATAGTTATAATGTTTTTTGTTTGGTGTAATGCACAAATTGTAAGACAAATTTCCTTACGGATAATAAAGATTATTATTATTATTATTATTATTATTATTAAAAGTGAGAATGAATTTACAAGAATTTAATTTCTTTTTTTTTTCTTAAGCTTAGCATGCTTATAGATATGATAATTTACATTCATAAGCGGATCCTTATTAAATCTTAAGTAAAATTGTAGGGGCCACCACAAAAGCCCTGACTCGGGGCCTCCCCATACTTAAATCCGGCCCTTATCTCTAGATCTAAATGTGTAAATAAAACAAAATATCGTTTTTGATTTTTTTTAGAGATCGAAATAGATTTAGATCTTTATTTACATGCTAGTGACTATTAAAGTAACTAAAGTACTGGAACTTTCGGTATTGGTTAAAATTTGCCCTTAAACTGCATTTTTATTAAGAGCTGACAATTCAGTTATTTTTTTTTTATCGTGCATAGGATTGGCGTTTACAATTTCCAAATTGAATGACACCCCAAAATGACAATTTTGACTACTTTTCAGAAGATTATAATAATTTTAAGAGATTTCTAGGACTTTTTCATATATTTTGCAATATCATGAGATTTCTAGTAAGCTCATGGAATATAATTTATAATAGTTTCTTTTAATAGTTTACACCTAACATTAGCGCGGGGCGTATGAAAGTGCGGGTCCTACTACGGCCGCATAGGTTGTAGTGTCCTAAGGCCGGCAATGATTTTATTCTAAACTCCGAAATGAAAGAAAAAAAACAACAGATCAAGTATCATCTGGATCTATCCTTAAATCTATATAGGCACTCTTCAAAGATATAACAGTGAACAACATAGTTGGTCATTCAAATAACATTTTTTAAAATCCAGAAGCATTGATAAGCAAAGTTTAGCAAAGTACTCTACTAATCCATATAACAATACTAAGTGTACTTTTCAAGTACTGCGAAATCAAATCTCTAAGCTTTTTGACTTTTCGCTTTTTTTTAGTTAGTTGGCAGCAGTGATCTTTTAATATAGCGTCCTTGACATTGCTTAATTTTTTTTTTAAATCTTTCCCAATTTTCTTATTTTCATTATCTTTATTTTTTTTTCCTCTAGGTTAAAATTATATCGCCACCACATTTCTACATGTCGTTTTCCCTTCTTTTTCTTTCCTGCTGTATGGTATTGCTGAAAGAATGTAAGCCAGACGTAAACATCAAAGTGTAAACAGAGCTGATAACTTGCATTAATTTTTAATTGCAAAATCCCCCAACTAAAAACAGTTTTCAGCTAAGCTACTTATAATTGGACCTTTATTATCTATAATCACGTGATCTTATACACTAAGACTAGACACGGACTAATGCCAAATGTCGCTGTAGGAAAAAAAAAAACACGCGCAGAGTAAGTTTACACAAATTTTGAAAGTTAATCACTCTAATGTCTGTTTACCTCGGAGCTAATCACGATGTGAGTTATTTTTAGTTACATCGTGACGACCAATATTTTTGAACTTTTTAAATACAAACTTCAGTTCCACTCAGAATTACTTCTGTATTTTGTTTCAGTATATGCCCGGATTGCCTCTTCCTTTGTATTTTTTTGGTATAGGTCATGGATGGATATGGATTTAGATTAGATTGTTATTCTGGGTTTGTTTTGATGAATGAAAAGGGGAGATCACTCTAAGAGATAACTACTAGCAGACGACATAAATAGCTGAATCTATAGACAAACTTTTTCGTAGACTATGTGAAAAGTATTGTTCCATTATAAATTACAAACAAGCAAAATTTTTTAAAAATCTTTAAAATTAAAAAAAAAAGCTTATCGAATGGGAAGAACTCCAGATTTACAGCCATATGTCTCAATTTATAGGTCTGAAATCCTATTTTTGATATCAAACAGAACTACTAATTATCACGAATTGATTATTAATTAGCTATCATGACAAGATCAACGTATAAATCTTTCGACTCAGAACCGGACACAACAACATGAGATAACATATGTTCCGGAAGCTCAAAATTGGAACCAGTGAAACCTGCCCATGTGGAGTGTCACCAGAAAATGCTGACCATGTCCTTCAAAACTGTTCTCTTTACCATTAGGCCCTTACAAGACACTGGCCCCAAAACACCCCAATAGAAAGAAAACCATATGGAGAGCTCCCTGATTCGGAAACCAATGCGCAGTTCATCTCATATATTGGTCTAGTCATCTGAACACTCCAACATAAAGATGAGAATGAGGAAGAAGAAGAAGATTAATTAATTAATTTTTTTTTTTTTTTTGGGGGGGGGGGTATTCATGTTTTTGTAGTTATAATGAATAATTGTGTAAAGTCTAGGGTTAGGGAAGTGGGATAAAACACATTCGAAAATTGTACCGAAGAAATCGAGAAATCCAACTATTTTATTTTGCTATTGGCCACATCGAAGATGTTCGTAAATTGCGAAAAACAATAAATAGCTAGCTGTGAAGATTTACATTTGAGTGCCAAATGACAACGATACCCAAATGTCACGATGAGATTGTGTTGATCAGACAATGTATACTGGCGAATACAAAGGCGAAGAAGCATATAGTACATTCTAGACAAGTGTAGCGGTAACACTGAGTGCAGTAATCTAATTGTCATCATGCAGGACGCGAGTCAGGGGGAGAGAAGGGAGGTAATTACATGCCAACAGAACATCCGCCTTGAAGTTAACGAGTGTAGTAACAGGTCAATCAGTTTGTCTGGGCTTGAATAGCAGCCTTGGAACAAGTTGTATGTCTAAGATTGGTTACTGTGTCCTAAGACGGAACAGCTCATCTGAACGTTTCCTAATGTGTTCTTCCACCGCATCTTAGAGATTGTAGGCAGCGATGGATTGACCGATAGGCAACCTAAGCTATAGCCTAGGGTCACCGCTTGCTTGGGGGGGGGGGGGCAAATAATGATTACAGGAATATTGTCAATCATTTTGGAGAAAGTGCAATCGAAAAACAATGTTATATCTTTAGTGGATTAGGACCTTATGAAGTCTGAATTTGGTCATTTCTTGTAAGAATACCTATAGTTTGACCAGTGTGTTACGATGTACTGTAAGAATACCTATAGTTTGACCAGTGTGTTACGATGTACTGTAAGAATACCTATAGTTTGACCAGTGTGTTACGATGTACTGTAAGAATACCTATAGTTTGACCAGTGTGTTACGATGTATTGTAAGAATACCTATAGTTTGACCAGTGTGTTACGATGTACTGTAAGAATACCTATAGTTTGACCAGTGTGTTACGATGTACTGTAAGAATACCTATAGTTTGACCAGTGTGTTACGATGTACTGTAAGAATACCTATAGTTTGACCAGTGTGTTACGTTGTACTGTAAGAATACCTATAGTTTGACCAGTGTGATACGATGAATTGTAAGAATGCATATAGTTTGACCAGTGTGTTACGATGTATTGTAAGAATACCTATAGTTTGACCAAGTGTGTGTCGATTCTATAAAGGTGTCAGAGGGGCGTCTCAATTCAATCAGGGTGTAGGAAAGTGTGTCTGTATTCAATCAGGGGGTCAGAAATTGTGTCTCGATGTTAGTTTTCCTTTTCGTTTGGCTATAAGACACGAGCGAATTTTTAACAACATTTTGATCGATTGAAACTTTTTGTTTTTGCTGTAGATCTAGAAACATTTTTTTAAAACTTTTGGACTGCATAATGTCAGTAGGCCAATGTATGTTTTTAAAACTTTCGAGATGCTTAATGTTAGTAGGTCAATGTATGTTCTATCTTGTTTTTTTTTTACGATACTTAGCAGGTCATCATGGGGTTGAATCGCTGCAGTAACCCTGTCTCAAATCTCTTGGTTTGTGATGCGGTCTTTGAAGGTGATACCTATGATCCTTCTGTAGCATCTCAATTCCATTGCTTGGATCCTCCTCTCTAGCTCTGCAGTCAGCATCCAAGACCCACAAGTTTATAAAAATGTGGCCGTGACCAGGGAGCGCATTAGTCTGATTTTGGTGCCGAGAGTTAAGCCTTTGTCTTTCCATATTATTTTAAGTTTTGAAAGGGTTGCTGTGGACTGTGCAATTCGGGCCAGTAGTTCAGGTTTCGTTCCCTCATCTGAGACAATAGCTCCGAGGTATTTTAAACTGCTAACTCTAATAATTAATAAATGTTTGAGCAATAAAACTACAGTCCAAGCTGAAAATCTCACGCTTAATCAAGTGCTCACACTTCGACGCTGACCATCAGCTCTACTGCCGTCGCGACACCTCCCAACCAGTAGATTATATTAAGTCGAACTAAATTACGCAGAGCTCAAAAGATTATGGAAATAATATGAGGATGTTGGCTGCGGGCTAAGAGGCCGGAATGGATTGTTACAATCGACCACCTCTCCATCTTTGATTTGAAGCTCTTCGTCCGTGAAATAGTTTGAAATGTAATTGTAAAAAGTCGGAGTTAAAATGAAACGAATTACAAAAAGCTGAAGTAGAAAAAGTTTTAATAAATCGTATGTCATTGTGTCTCTTTCTTTCTCCCTCCATCTCTCATTCTGTTGTTTCTTCTTCTCTTATACCTTTTCTCTGTACTGCTATGTCTCTCTCTCTCTCTCTGTTTCTCTCTCTCTCTCTCTCCATTTCAGTTTATCTCCTTCTTTCTTTCTCTCATTTTTTATCTCTTTCTTTCACTCTAGTTCTATTTCTTTTGTCTCTTTTCTCTCTTATCACTTTCTCTCTCTCTCTCTCTCTCTCTCTCTCTCTCTCTCTCTCTTACCTTTCCATTTTCTTCTCTTTCACTTTGTATTACTATTTATATTTCTCTTTTTCTCTCGCCCTTTCTCTTTATCTTCATTTCTCTCTCTCCTTCATTTTCTTGCTCTTTCTTTAATATTTAATATATCTTTCTCTCTCTCTCTTTCTTCTTAACTCTTCCACTCTGCTTTTCTCTTCTTATTATTCTTTTCTCTCATTATCTCTTTCTCTCTTTCTCTTTATTTGTCCTATTCTTTTAATTGTTCTTTTTTGTTTTAAATTCTTCTCTCTTTAAGTCAGGAGCTAAATATGAGACTTAAAGTGTGTACGTGTTTCTGTGTTTAATGTGTGACTCTTGAAGTGTGTACCTATGTGTCATTGTGTGTGTCTGTGTGGTAATAAAAAAAAAGTAAACATCCCCTTTCAGACCTTGTGGTCTATAGGGCAGATGATGGTAAAGGTCATCAGCTTCTGTGGCCTACGGTTAACGAGGGTGTCATACGGCCAGCACAACGACCAATGTAGATTCAGATTTAGATTCCCCAAGGCTGTAAGCTATTTGAGACATGGGGCGCATTGTAATCAAAAGTAAAGTTCCTTTTAGACCTTGCGATCAATGGAACAGATTATGTATTTTTGGCTCACTGTTAACGAGAATGTCACGTGGCCAGCACAACGACCAACCGCACTTTACTTTGTCAGGTACCCATTTGAGCTGGGTGGGCTCAGAGGCGCCTAAAGATCACGAAATTAAAAATTCCCTGTCTTAACCAGGATTCGAACCCGGGACTGCCCGGTTCGGAAGCCAAGCGCTTTACCGCTCAGCCTCAGCGCCTCCTATGTGGTAATAAGTTGGTGGTAAATTGAAGCCACCCAGCTCTAATGGGTACCTGACATTAGCTGGGGAAAAAGTAAAGTGCGGTTGGTCGTTGTGCTGGTCACATGACACCCTCGTTAACCGACGGCTACAGAAACATATGGCATTGACATCAGCTGCTCTATAGACCACAAGGTCTGAAAGAGGGACCCTATTTAATTTACTTTAGATGTGTACGAGTGGCTATGTGTTTAATGTTAAGACTCTGGAATCTTGTATGTGTCTATACATGAGGGCGTCTCTGTGTTTAATATGTAATTCCCGAAGTGTGCATGTGTCCGTATGTGTGTGTCTGAAGTGTCTATGTTTAAAGTTTTTATTTCTATGGATGCAGGGCGCCTGGGAATCACTGATGCGTTTGGATGCTGTTTGTTTCTCTTTCGCGCCCTCACCCGCCCCCCCCCCCTTTTCTCAACTAGACACCATCGATTTGTTAATCAAATGCTTCTTAACAACACCCCCCTCTCCCCACGCCTCCCCTTTTATGTTGTCATGTGATGTTGTTTTTTTATGCGATGCATTGTCGCCATGTCAAAACGAGACTTTTTCTTTTTTTGAAGCGAGCTTTCGATGTTAATATAAAAGAGGTGTTTGGGTGTCAATGCTTAGAGGTGTTTGGGTGTTGATACATAGAGGGCGCTAACCGCTCATGTGTGAAATTCCGGACGGCCGATTCCGTTCATTTCAAAGAGCCGCTATTGCAGGAAATGTCTTCGATTTTATTTTCTCTAGCTAGTTTTTTTTTTATTTTTTTTTTATTTTTAATGCTTTGAGTCTTTTAGAACTCGTATCGTTATCGATACCCGAAACTTGGGGAATGGTATCGATATCATGTTCGGAAATCGATTCTAAATGTAGCAAACGCATAGGTGCTGCAGGCGACATATAATCGCACTCAACAAGTGAAAATTTTGGAGCCATTTGTCTTTTTTGTTTTTTTTAACTTATTGATGTGACCTTTAACCTTTTTTTCAATTAATCTTTGTCACTTCAACAAACTCCATATCGTCGTAGAAGCGCATGTTTGTATGTATGTTTGTATGTAAGTTTGTATACATGATTTCATGATGTGTCTATGTTTGTAACAATTGATGTAAAATATTTTACATGTTTTTAATGTTTCTACAGATACTGAAGATTATTTTCTGCTAGCTCAAATCATCCGCATTACGACGGGGGGTGGGCAGTTGGCAGGATTTGAGCCCGGGACCTTCGAGACAACCAAACAACAGTCCATAGGGTATACCACGCGACCAGGTAAGATTGATCACGGGTTTGAGCCCTGTCCACCGCCACCCCCAACCCCCACCGTTTAGGGATGTTTTGGCTAGAAAGCATTAGTCTTTAATTTTGGAAGAATATCTGAGGCAGTTAAAATAAACAATTTCAAGACCCAACAATCAAAATTTAAAAAAAAAAAATATTAAAAAATTAAACAAATCTTATATTACTTGTAATTGTATCAATTAGTTTGGATCAGTCGTGCAATTAAATTTTAAATAGATCTACAATAAACATGAATAATCCTATCCGATTAGATATTATTTTTACTAATTGTTTTTGTTTAGTGTAATGGAATGCTTTTAGATTTCTCATTGCGCTATGATCAAACCAGTTGGGAAACGGAGGAGGGGTCATCTTTAAGTTGGCTTATCTGAGTGACTGTCACCGTGATCGCTTTTTTAATGCAATTTATACATTTATAAAAAAGGAAAATTTATAAAAAGTTATACGACTTGCATTTGAGCTCGAGTGCTCAATCTTCCTCACGCCGATTCTCTAACCTCTGCGCCAGCAAAGTGATTACGAAAATATATTATTTTATTGTTATTGTTAATTTTAATCTTTTTAAGCAACTAATTCTCTACACAAAGTATAAAAGGGATTCTTGTTTTGTCAGGTACATAAATAATTGTGCAAAATTTAAACTTGTTCCGAGATTGGGTTTGGGAGAAATAATGCGTACATTTTTTTTACCTGACCGGCAGATAGACAGAGCGAGTTGATATAAGCATTTAATAACTTTATTAACATAATTTATGATCACCTGTTTCCCTAAGATCCCGAAAATAAAAATCCCAGTCTTCTCTAGGATTCGAACCCGAGACTCCGGTTCGGTTCGGAAGTCAAGCGCTTTACCGCTCAGCCACCGCGCCTACGGACTTGTTTCGGGAACTCGTAGACAAAAGGTTACGTTTGGAATGAAAGGTCAAGGCTGTTCGATCGGTGTTGACGTGGCAATGTGTGCGTCACCTGACCTACGTCTGAGTCAATATGGATAAATACTATTACGTGAACCTTTTGCGTACTGGTAATAAGTACAGGTTTTACGTACACATATTAAGTACATGCATTCCGTACACACATTAAGTACAGGTATCGAGTCATAGGCGCCCGCAGGATTTTTTATTGCAGTGGGTGCAAGTGCTACCTTATGGCTCATAGTCGTAGCTTCAACGTTCTTATTACGGGGTGTATTAAAGAGACGCCCATGTATCGAATACAAATATTGTGTACAGGTAATTACGTACAAGTATTGAGTACACATATAGATTACAGATAATGTGTTCTGGTATTGAGTATACACATTGAATAAATATATTGAGCATGGGTATAGCGTACAGATATTGAATACAGGTATTGCGTACAGGTATTGAATACAGGTATTGCGTACAGGTATTGAATACAGGTATTGCGTACAGGTATTATCTTCATGTACATGCATTGCTTTCAGGTATTGTGTACAGGTGTTGATAAAATGTCTTGAGTGCCTGTATTGAGTACAGGTAGAGCATACGGGTACTACTTTTGTGTATTGAGTGCGTGTACATTGGAGTACACTAAGTGGCTTTATCTCCACAACTCTTGGCTGTCGCAAAAACAAACTCACATAATGTCTTCGCTTACCAATTCCTGTACTGTCGAACATAAGGCCATTAGCAGGAAAATGATTACATTCGTTAAGGCAGTACACTACTTCCTTTGTGCGTTATATTAGATGTGATAAACTCACTCACCCCCCACCCAAACAAAAAATGTACCTTATAAACTATTTTTTGTCAGTAAAAATTTGAATTCGTTATTCAGCCTTTATTCTTTTATGATATATATATATATATATATATGTAACAGAAAAACTAAACGGGTTGAGTGATATCTTGCTGACTATTGGATGACTAGTGATAGGCTAAACAAGATTTTACTAATTTTCCCAGACGGCTCCAGCATTATCCTTTATACTTACCGCCCCTGCTCACGCCTGGTTCAGCCTCCTTTCTGTCTTGGGGTAGGGGCGACTCCCGTCGTTAGCTATCGAATCGACCTCTCACGACATTACCATGTCATATGTCATTTAGCTGACGTGTACACTCGACAGCATCATTTCTCGTCCGTCCCTACCTCACAGGCAGGCTCACTCCCCTCCACACACGCTCACCATACTTCTGTGACCCGTGACATTTACACAGTAGGTAATTGTGTTTGATCCCCCAGTCAATCATCGTACCCCCCCCCCCCCTTGCTCTAGCACCATCTCACATCAACGGCTTCTTCTTATTATGTATATCAGTGTTTCCCAAACATTTGAACTACGTGTACCCCTTGTATAATTTTGTGTAATGCTGAGTACCCCTCGCCCCCGCCCCCCACACACCTCATTTTAATTCATTAACAGAACAGAATAAATGGACATTTAAAAAAAAATCAGCTTAGTTAATGAGATGCAACGCGTACCCCCCTCCAAAGTCTCCCCGCATCCCTGGGGGTACGCGTACCCCACTTAGGGAAACACTGAGGTCTATAGTGCTACACTGAATACAAAAAAAAGCCACTGAAGACTACTCAATAATTTCAAGCATTGTCTCCAGGCTACTTTATTATTTATCTCACATTCAAACACCCTACACACGCACGCAAGTACACACAAGCACGCGAGCATCACGTGAAGAGACACTGCTTCAAAGGAAAACACTGTCACAAAGCTTTATGAATATTTGAACAGTAAAAAAAAAGCGGGAAAACAGAGAGGCGAACCAAACTTGTCTCCCCTGCGTGAAAGCGTGACATTTCTTTCAACATTTTTATTTTGAAGAACACACGCAAAAAACATCGAAAGGTCAATACGTTCCTTTAATAAACCCAGAATCAAAGAATTTAACTCAAAACTCAATATTCAAGAGTTCAATACAATAAGAAAATATATGGTAGATAGTTTAATTAATAAACCAAGTAAAACAGAATTCAACTAAAAGAAAAACAGAATCAAAGAATTTAACTCAAAACTCAATATTCAAGAGTTCAATACAATAAGACAATATATGGTAGATAGTTTAATTAATAAACTAAGTAAAACAGAATTCAACTAGAAAAAAAAACAGCACACAAAATCAAATAACTCAACTCAAAACCAAGCATTCATTACACAAACTCTAGTAGACAAAGTCAATCGTTGGCCTCCTTCAGGGGCGGATCGACTGTTCTTCATTTCTTAGAAATGAAAAGAAAGTTTGGGCAATAGCTATGGTCAGAACGATGTCCCCCACACAGCAGTTTCCCCTCTTCACACAGTTGATATGTCCAAATGGACGACATGCTTCAAATACTGTTTGGGATCAGCAGCGTCGACTATTCTGCCCCTGATCTTTCCTCAGCGTTGAATGAATCCTGAAGCCTTAACCAAGCTTGGGTATAGCCGCCCCCGGGTTTGCTGCCCTGTCTCATCGTGGCGCCCTGGTGGACACGGTCGATGGAGGGGACGACTAGGCCAAATGGGCAGCGAAACAATAAAAATAAAGTGGCGTGTCCTGTATAGTATATGAATACGACGGGGGTCCCAGTAGTGCGGCCTTAGGCTGCGTCTCTAGTCCTTGAGCCCGGAGTGTCCGTGTCCACTGAAAGTGAACGCATAACAAACTCTAAGTTTAACCCCGAGTCTCACCCCCCGTTGGACAGGGTGGCACTTCAGGCTGGTCAAAGGGAGCTTTTGTTCGCTTTTGCTGGCCTTAGTGTTCCAAGTGCGACGCACAACACTACTAGACAATTTCAGATGGGTTTAGCCGCCGGGCAAAAGAGGCTTGGATTCAGTGTTTTCCTACTCCTAGGTGGGTGGCCATCCAGGACCAACAAGCCCCTCCTGTCCGAAGCTTAGTGGTCTAGGCTCCAGTTGTTTGCTTTGGCCCATTTTCCAGTCATTGAAGACATTTGTAGTTTGCGGGACCAATATCTGAGCCAGACGTGAACTCCAGTCCAAGGTCATTACGTTTCATTAATAAACCAAGAATTTTAAAAAATCAATTCATCATTTGAAATTCTACACCAGAAAAAAGTATAAGATCAATAAATTTAATTAAAAAACTCAGAATCGAAGAATTAAACTGAAATCCAGGATCCAACGATTCAACCGAAGACAGCGTAAGGTCAATATGTTTTATTAATAAACCAAGAATCAAAGAATTCAACCCAAAACCCAGCACCCAATAACTCAATACAAGGCAGCATATGAAAAAAGGAATCACTTTATAAAACAAAACATTAAAAAAACAGCTACCCAGAATTCAACGCACACGGAGGGAGGCTGCTCAGTATGAATGACAACATAGAAAACCCAGTTTCTGGAATCGATTATCAAAATGACAAGGACATCAAGAATAAGCTTCATTAAATTATTTCAAGATCGATTCTGAAAACAAATATCGATCTTGGGGAAATGTCGTAAGAATAAGAACGTTGATAAGAGACCTGTCTTGCAGACCTTGAGTCTCGGTATCGCAATGTTAGTTGTAATTGTTGTACGTGAGTAATGTATCACTGTATTGTATAGCGAACTGGAAAGGGGGTGGGGGTTGGACGGTGCATTAATTATGCTAACCGTATATTCTAATATTAATATAAATAAAATAAAATATTGCTTTTATATAGATCTAGTTTCATGCTTATAGCATGCTCAGAGGGCAATGGTCTCATTTGTGGACCAGTGGAGGGGTATCTAGGAGAGGTTTTCCGTGCTGCCTTTCGGCAGCTCAGTAAACACAACTCTGCTCGAGTCGGGTGTCGAACCTCGAGCCCCCTTTATAGGTAGCCAAGCCAAGTTCATGCGTAGTTAGCCTCTCGACCACGCTTTCCCACCACGCAAAGCGATGTTGTTCTATCAGTAAATCAGACAGTCATTTATTCTTTGCAAGATTTGTTTGTCAGCTTAGGATTTGACGAAAATGTTAGATCAGTCAATCAGTGAACAGAGCCGGCCTTAGGTGTATCAAACTCCGATTGGCGAGGCCTCACACAACACTCAAAACATTTTTTTAGAGAAGAAATAGCGAAACTTGTGCCCAGAGTTATTGTCTGAGTACACTTGGTTCTAAATGAAATAGTGAAACTTGAAGAAATAGTGAAACTTGAAGAAATAGTGAAACTTGAAGAAATAATGAAACTTGAAGAAATAGTGAAACTTGTGCCCAGTGTTATTGTCTGAGTACATTTGGTTCTAAATAAAATAGTGAAACTTGAAGAAATAGTGAAACTTGAAGAAATAGTGAAACTTGAAGAAATGTGAAACTTGAAGAAATAATGAAACTTGAAGAAAATTGAGACTTGAAGAAATAGTAAAATTTGAAGAAAAGTGAAACTTGAAGAAATAGTGAAACTTGAAGAAAAGTGAAACTTGAAGAAATAGTGAAATTTGAAGAAAAGTGAAACTTGAAGAAAAGTGAAACTTGAAGAAATAGTGAAACTTGTTCCCAGTGTTATTGCCTGAGTACATTTGGTTCTAAAAGAAATAGTGAAACTTGTGCCCAGAGTTATTGTCTGAGTAAACTTGGTTCTAAATAAAATAGTGAAACTTGTGCCCAGAGTTATTGTCTGAGTAAACTTGGTTCTAAATGAAATAGTGAAACTTGTGCCCAGAGTTATTGTCTGAGTACACTTGGTTCTAAATGAAATAGTGAAACTTGTGCCCAGAGTTATTGTCTGAGTACACTTGGTTCTAAATGAAATAGTGAAACTTGTGCCCAGAGTTATTGTCTGAGTACACTTGGTTCTAAATGAACTAGTGAAACTTGAAGAAATAGTGCAACTTGTACCCAGTGTTATTGTCTGAGTACACTGGGTACTAAATTAAATAGTGAAACTTGAAGAAATAGTGAAACTTGTGCCCAGTGTTATTGTCTGAGTACACTTGGTTCTAAATGAAATAGTGAAACTTGAAGAAATAGTGAGACTTGTGCCCAGTGTTATTGTCTGAGTACGCTTGGTTTTAAATGAAATAGTGAAACATGAAGAAATAGTGAAACTTGAAGAAATAGTGAAACTTGTGCCCAGTGTTATTGTCTGAGTACACTTGGTTCTAAATGAAATAGTGAAACTTGAAGAAATAGTGAAACTTGAAGAAATAGTGAAACTTGTGCCCAGTGTTATTGTCTGAGTACACTTGGTTCTAAATGAAATAGTGAAACTTGAAGAAATAGTGAAACTTGAAGAAATAGTGAAACTTGAAGAAATAGTGAAACTTGTGCCCAGTGTTATTGTCTGAGTACACTTGGTTCTAAATGAAATAGTGAAACTTGAAGAAATAGTGAAACTTGAAGAAATAGTGAAACTTGAAGAAATAGTGAAACTTGTGCCCAGTGTTATTGTCTGAGTACACTTGGTTCTAAATAAATTACGTCATTTTATTCTTCGCTATTTCTTTATTAGTTTTCTAGTTCATTTGAGGCCATCCAATTTACTTCACCTAGGGCCACCAGCTATCTAAGGCCGGCCCTGCAGAGGAATAGGACCCACTGTGTAGTCGCATGAGATCTGGTCCTAGTTTCCCATCTAACCACTGTGACTGAGCTGAAAGTCTCTGGTTCAAGCCTTTGATCAGACCTTGCCTTTTCTTCACTCTGTTTTCTACCCTATCTTCTATTAAGAACTCATCTTGTGGTAGTGTTAAGATATGAATGTCTTCTATGTTTACGCTGTCACAGTGGACCTACACGTAGGGACTTTACAGAACCTAAACTAAAAGTTTATAGATTTGAACTGAATACGACAAGCTTAGAAACAGTGAAAGACAATATGAATCCCAAAGGATGTTTGACGGTTGTCGCCTCCGAGGGATGGGGCGAACTTCCTTTTAGCGACATTGCTTGAATATTGGATAGGCCTTTGGGTGTCCTGTTTCAAAATTTAACGCTAGAGCCAGAAAGAGAGGGAGAAATAAGGAGGGCATAAAGAGAGAGAGAAAGAAACGAGAGAGCTTCATAGTATCAGGGCTCCTGAGAGGAGAGAGTTGAGCTCAGATCGTCATGTGTTGTGTTTAGCTGTAGATCTATTCTTTTTTTTTTTCGTATAAAATGCCAGACAGCTCAAGATCTCGTATGCCAGACAAATAAAATAAAATAAATAAATTAAAGCGCTCATATTTCTATACAAGTTTCAATTTTATCCAGCGAGTCTAATATTAATGATCCATATAGTGAAAAGAAATTAATTGCGATTTCTTAACATTTGAAATATGAAACAAAGAGACAAGAGAAGTTATATATTTAAATCAAAGTGCTTCACATTTGTTTTAACACAAATTCATTTCAAATAATAATGCCGTCTAGCTTATCTTATCTTATAAAATACAGACGTTCGTTACTTCAAAAAAGAAGATGTTTACGTCCTACGGGTATCCCTAGGTGAATCTGGTCATGCATGTTAATCAATGACTTAAATTCTGCCAAGTTATTGGTTTTCCCGGCTGACTCTTATTTGTAGATGTTTCTTGAAAAATGCTAATGACAGTTTTTCATTTATTATAACACCTAGGTATTTTGCGTTTTTAGTCTTTGTTACTGGTTTACCATGAATACGATAAGTGGTATTTATTTGTTATGGTTTATTTGTTACTCTTAATAACTGACATTTTTTTGGGTGGAAAGACATGATCCGATTTGATTTCAATTTCTGTAATTCATCTTATTCTCTTTGTAAAATTTCTGTATATTGAGTTATTTTTGTTTTATATATTATGCAATCGTCTGCAAATAATCCGACTTTAGTTCCTGAACTAATGCTATTTGGTAAATCATTTATGTAAATTAAAAATAGTAGTGGACCCAAGACTGCTCCTTGAGGTACACCTGAGTTTACTGTTATTGGTGTTGATTTAGCACCATTTATTGTTACAGTTTATTCTCTCTCTATCAGGAAATCATGAATCCACTGATGTAATGGACCATCAATGACAAAATATTATATTTTTTAAGCAAACTATGGTGGTGAACTTTGTCAAAAGCCTTGGAAAAATCTAGTAAGATAGCATCTATTTGCTCACTATTATTTAAACCTTTGAAAAATCATCAATTAGTCCTATTAGTTGTGTTTCACATGATCTATATTTCCTAAAGCCATGTTGGTATGGAGTAAGGACATTTTGTTTGTCTAAGTAGTTTATGATGTTGCTATATATTATGTGTTCTAGGATTTTACATGTGATGCTGGTTAGTGATACTGGTCTGTAATTTCCTGGGTCAGATTTGTTTCTTTTTTTTTAAATTGGTGGTGACGTTAGCTTCTTTCCAGTCCTTTGGTACTCTGCCCTGGTAAAGAGATGCCTGAAATAGTATTTTGAACACTGCTGCTAGCTCATTGCTTAGTTCTTTGAGTAATCTAGCTGGAATACCATCAGGTCCACATGCTTTATTCGGTTCTATGTTCGTTAATAGTTTTTGGATCCCCTTTTTTTGTACCACTATATCTCCTATGTTGTCTATTTGGTTAAAAACCTCAGAACAGCACTTACAAAGCTCAACAACAACAGCAAAAAAAACTGTTATTCAATGGATACCAGCTCACATACAACTAGCAGGAAATGAGAAGGCTGACACACTCGCCAAGAGTGGGAGAACAAACTCACAAGTAAACTCTGCACTCTATCCAGAAGAAATGAAGAAATTAATTGTAGATAAAATAAATGAGAAATGGACGAATTCTCATCCAAATCACAAGAAAGATGACGCTTACTATAAGCTATCCCGACAAGACTAACGTCTAATCTTTCGACTCAGGACCGGACACAACAGAATGCGACAACACATGTTCCGGAAGCTCAAAATTGGAACCAGTGAAATCTGCCCATGTGGAGTATCACCAGAAAATGCCGACCACGTCCTCCAAAACTGCTCTCTCTACCAAGAGGCCCGTATAAGACATTGGCCCCAAATCACCCCAATAGAAAGAAAACTATATGGAGAGCTCCCTGATTTGGAAACCACTGCGCAGTTCATCTCATGTATTGGTTTAGTCATATGAACCTTCCAACATAACAATGAGAACGATGAAGAAGAAGAAGAAGAAGTCTATTTGGTTCAAATTAAGTAATATGTCTTTGTCTCCTGGGGCTGAGAATGCTGATGCAAAGTATTTGTATTATCATTATGTGTTAAGTTATCTTCTCCTTTTATTTGTCAAGAATCTTTTCTTTAGTTTTATTATCATTATGTGTTATGTTATCTTCTCCTTTTATTGGTGCTATGTCTGTTGTTTCCATTTTCTTAGACTTAATGTATTCCAATAGGTTTTTGTTGTTATCTTTAGATATTACATTGTTTATGTATTCACTCTGCAGTTGTCTGCTTACTTTTTGGGTTAGGTCTTTAGTTTTATAATATCCTTTTTTATAAACTCTTTCAGCCTTGTTTTTTTTTTAATGTTCTAAATAGGTTTTCGTTGTCGTTATAATGTTTCTTTAATTTATTATTAAACCAGCATTGATTCATTTTGTTTAACACTCTTTTTTTTTGGCATTTGATTTTCTATAATGTTTTTAATATAGCTTTTAAGGAAATTCTAGACATCTTTAACTAGTTGATTAATTTTCTGATAAGAAAAGCAATAACAATGACATAGTGAGGGAAACGGGTTGCCTAAATCGGACAAAGAAAACCAATGACCTATCAGAGTAAGTATCTAATTAACATGCACGACTAGAATGACGCATGGATTGGTGTTGGACGTAATTCTCTTATCTTCTGAAGGAACGTCTGTAGCTTCAAGGATAAAAAAACAAAATACAAAATATCCTTTAAAAAAAAAAAGCTTATCTAATGGGGAAGAACTCCGCCCTTTTAAACTACGTCTATCAATAATGTGCACGTATTTCCCTTACATATCAAACAAAATAATTAATTACCAATAATTAATTGACTTATTAGGTATTTTTAAAAAAGGATTCATGTTTTGCTAGGTACACTATAAATAATTGTTTAAGGTTTCAACTTGATCGGAGAATGCGTGAGGGAGAACGCCTTGTTGGTATTAAACCAAATAACTAATTACCAGTAATTAATTGACTAATTTGTATCAATACATACGAATGATTCATGTCTTGTCTGTACCAATGAATAATTTTGCGAAGTTTCAACTTAATCCGAGAGTGGGTGTAGGAGAAATAACATGTACATACTTTGTACCAGACAGACAGGATGATATTGTGTTTGCTTTGTAAAAATAAGATGCGTGTCTTTTAAAAGCTATGTGTATATTAAACAGTTATGGTTTGAGACAAAAGTGTCTTTCTTTGTGCCTTAACCTATTACACTAAAAATAAGCTAACAAGTGTGTTTACACGAAAATGGGCACATAAAGAGATTTAAACTCAGACTTGAGCGTCTTTAAACTGAGAATATTGAGCATTGGGTCTCATGAGTCTTTTCATTTTATGACAGGAGATAAATATTTATACCTTGAAAATAATAAACATAATAGTGTGCCCACAAGATTTATTACTTAAACATAATAACTTAGTGTGACATTAATGTTGTTGACATTAAGAAATGAGATTTGAAAGCTTCTCTTTAATTATATGTTATTAATGGCAATGTCTTCGATTCCGACGATTAAGGATGAGTGACGTGTTTCACGTGACGACGCAGACCCAGTTGCGACCTACATATTTTATCGCAACTCATGCAGACAAAGCCGTTGTCCGCTGGCGATCTATTTAAATTTTCTTTTCGTCTTCTGCGTCTGTCTTCAATAAGTGTCTTGTCTTTGAGTCTCAAATGTCTTATGATATCAAAAAACAAAAAAACATTTAAAGACAGAGTCAAGTGGTTATTAAACTTAATCAAGAAAAATCCACATTAAGAAATGTAGTCGAATACTTACTTCAGCGATATCGATCTTCCCATCTTTGTTTTCGTCAAAGGCACTTAGTATCGATGCCTTGGCTTCCTTCAGAGCAGCTTGCGATACCACCTGGTCAGGGAAACAAAAAAAAGATTAAGAAACAACAAAGTTGGGAAAAATAACACCACCAGATGTGTCCACGTGGAGAGTTGGTGCAGGGCAGTGTGACATATCCAGAAAAAAAAACAAAAAAAAAAAACCAGCAGACGACATTGCAAATTACTCACCTAAACCAAACAGAGACGAATACATAAAGCTTTCAGACAGGAGAATGTTAGAATAGCCTGGTGATATATTCTCTCCCTTTGACGCTTCATGGACTTCTTATCTCACTAGTTAAACAGACAGCGTGAAATGCATATAACCAAGACCAATTTATAAACAATTGGTCTCGACATAACTCGGTGATGTCCAAGCAACAGCCTCTGCGGTACGGTTGTGTAACCCTAAAATCGCCCTCCCAAAGCCTCCACTTAAAAATTAAATATTACGCAAAATTGCAGGTCGAGCCCCCCCCCCCTTCCGGGGCTCAGAACGATAGGAAACTCCAGCTACGCCCCTGCGCACGTATTAATTACGAAGTGGCAGAGGCAGCTTCTCTGAACTGAAATCGCCGATTTATTTTGAGGCGATGCGGTCCCTGACATGTGTGTTGAAATGCTATACTCCAGGCCCCAAACAAGTTGATTGGGCCTTTAGAGAGATGCATTCTTTTAATTTGTATTTTAATTAAGTTTAAGACAAAAGTTAATTGTGTAAGGTAAGGTCTTGAAAGTTCTAGTGGGTGATTGATTGTAAGGATAAAATGACATAAATAACCAATGATTGATTGACAGATAGATAGATAGATAGATAGATAGATAGATAGATAGATAGATAGATAGATAGATAGATAGATGGACGGACGGACGGACGGACGGACAGACAGACAGACAGACAGTCAGACAGACAGACAGACAGACAGACAGACAGACAGACAGATAGATAGATAGATAGATAGATAGATAGATAGATAGATAGATAGACGGTCGGACATACATAGATAACAAAAATCAAAATGATAATCCACCAAGTCAAGTCATAGCGATAAGACGAGATGGTAATTTAAGATGATAAAGCTCGATGATAATCTAAGTCGATAATCCATAATGAGTCATAAGTCGATATGATAAATCAAGATTATGAGTCAACAGGTCATAAAGATAAGACATGATGATAACTCAAATGTATAACACATGATAATAAAAGTGATGATGATAAGCCATGATGATAATGTACGTTGATACGTTGTTATAATAAACTTCGTTAAATAAGAAATAGGAAGCGCGGTGGCTGAGCAATAAAGCACTTGGCTTCCGAACCGGAGTCCCGGGTTCGAATCCTGCTGAAGACTGGGATTTTAAATTCGGGATTTTTGACATTAGTTGGGGAAAATTAAAGGCGGTTGGTCGCCACATGACACACTCGTTAACCTTGGGCCACAGAAACAGATGACCTTTACATCATCTGCCCTATAGATCGCAAGGTCGGAGAGATGAACTTTTTCTACTTAAATCAGACATTGTTTACATTTCACAATAATTTTTGTGCAATGGCGTGAATTACCATAACAAATATATCCTTCGACAGAGTCTGGATCATTGTATTATTGGAATTCACCATTTGTATTTTTTCCAAGTATTAATTTGATGACACACTCGAGAGAATTTATCGCCTATCTAGCACTCTCGCTAATGCAATGAAAACAGGCAGACAACAATAAGAAAGATTTCAAGACATCAACATTGACTCAATAAACTCAGTTACATTATAAACAACTTTAATTCAATATATCTGACACAATGTCGCCAATATATTTTTTTTTATTCAGTTTAGTCCGCTTAATGGCAATCTGCATAATAACATTGTTCACTTATAGTACAACAGGCGAAAAAACAATTGGACAACTGGTCGTGTGATATGCGCTCCGAACTGTCAACAAGATAGTCCCCCTGCTGTCCTAGAGGAAGAGTGGTCAAGACCTAGTGTCCGAAGAATCTGAAGAAAGATCTGAAACTTACAAGTTAAGTATAAAAATACTCATTATTATCAAACCAACTGTCCCTCTTATTCCGTTTGGTCGGTTAGTTGCACAGTTAAAGCTTACATGGTAGCTTTGTGCCAACTATGAAAAAAAAAATTACATGACTTTGTCTCAGCCATTACAAAATTCAGAATTTTATTTTTCTGGCATGAACAGAAAGCGTTGTTGTTGTTTTTTTACATTTCTGCACAACAACAACAACCAAGACATCTTGACCTTTAATCATCTGAACCCAATCTACGAGGCTAGAAAATTGGTCTGGAACAGATTATACCATCATGTTTGTTTCGCGTAAATGGTTTAACTTCTGTGAAAATCATCCAAGGGAATTACTCTTGAATGAAGTTAATCACAGTGATCTGCTCCTTGTTTACATTCAGTTTCCAATAGTTCCGGTTTCAATGTAATTTAAAAAGATAAACAGAGAAGGAAAGAAAATGAAACAAATAATTGTGCCATATACAGTCAGTGGTGTAGCAACAATGGCGCGATGGAGTTCATTTTGAACAAGCCCAAGTCAAATAAAACCCTACAAGCACTTTTTAAACTTGTTCGTTGCACACTTATAAGACATTACTAGGGTGAAATGTCACGACAGTTTTATTTGTAAGAAGTCGTTACTGAATTCAGTGTAAAGACACTGCTGCTGCTGGCATACTTCAGGCGTGGAATGAATGTATTTCAT